>NC_092088.1:43375963-43675963 GCF_045679555.1 Salvelinus alpinus | reverse complement strand
AAAAATGCCCTCCCTCCCACCTAATTCTGATCTGGAAACAAGGACACCACCTACAAATGTTCATCCTTGATGTCTCTTGAGCCTGCCTTCTCACTATATATGTATAGATGTGGGTCTTAGTCCCCCCCTCCCCTGTTTAAACCTCTATTCTTAGACCAACAAGTAAAAGCCACATATCAAGGAACTGGCAACATTGTGCTGTAAAGTACTGTGCCGCCGCCAGTCACTGGAGTCATACGAGGTAACTGTGTTCCCTCCCGAGCGAGATGAGTCACCAGATCCCGGTATAAAAGTCTCTCCACATACTATATCCAACACGCTGAAGGCTTTCTGCTGCACTCCTGGGCCCTGAATAATTCAACGCCATTTTCTTCAGTGTAAACGGACCGGGACCCTGGATTGCGGGCCCCCCAAATCCACACGGTTCACGTCACTCCACCCTCACACTTTTTAAACCTCTTTTCTTTTGCTTGCAGTCTGCTTATTGGTCTTTTTCATTAGTATAGATGAAGTGTTAATAGCCCATAATTAAGAGTTGTAACAAGCCCTTTACTAAATTATTCATGTTTTATTACCCTCAGAAATAGGTCTCTAATACTTCAAAAGGAGTAGAGTAGTCTGTCATGGTCTTCAACATGGACATTTACGTTTTGAATATTGCATGGGCTCATCAGATAGACAAGGTTTCGTGCAAATACAAAAACGGAAATGAAAAAAAAAAGAGGGAATTAAATGTGCAGGCTCTAATGTACTAAGCAGTATAAATAGGCCTTTATATCTGGTCTCCTGCAACTTTAATGACTCCTCTTTCGTGAATATAATTGAACACATCTCTGCTGACGCGTCGCTGCTTTGATCCAAGGTCGCCTTCCCAAGACGCTCCACTCATGTGGAGCCTTTTTAAATTTAGTCTGAGAAATGTTGAAAAATGTCGGCTTCGTCACTCCTGTTATCTGATGCGGTGGAATAAACACACTGGTCATGACGGTAATCCCTCTGTGACGGTGACCTTTTAACAGGTAGCTAGCTCAGTTATTTTCACTCTATAGGTTTTAGTCTGAGCATGATTTAAACGGCATGCCAGTTGGTTCACAGGAGCCGTGTCTCCATTGTGACAGTGTTGAGACAGCGCCAGGGGTTTATTGGAAATATTTATCTGCAAGAATATTTGAACTGGAGTGTAAAGTATTCCATTATACAATTAGAAACCCCTGGCTCTACATATGAATACAGTGACGGGGTTTTACTGTGTAATATCCCACACAGACGGTGTAATCCCACAATCTGAGCTTGATGACAAAGCCAGTCCCTGCACAAGGGAGGTGTCATTGCAATGAGATGGTTCAGGAATACTAATAAAGATGCTGTCACTGTCTTCTCACGTCAATATATGCCTCCATTGTTGTTTGTTATTTACATCTTATTCATGTCTACATGTATGGTGTTGAGTCGTTGAATTCTCCCATTGACATGAATGAAATGCATGTTATATGCCAGGGCTGCCCCAAACCCTCTTCCTGGAGATCTACTGTCCTGTAGGTTTTCAGTCCAACCCTAATTTAGCATATCTGATTCAGCTAGTTAAGGTCTGGTTGAGCAGCTAATTAGTAGAATCAGGTGTGTTAAATTAGGGTTGGACTGAAAACCCACAGGACTGTAGATCTCCAGGAGGGTTTGGGGCAGCCCTGTTACATGCCTAATTCAGCACTTTATTTTATTTGGCTGCAGGTGAATTTTAATGTATATAAAATTATGTATCCAGTGTTTGTGTGATTTGTGCTTAATGGGGATAAATACTGGTATACCTATAACTTTTTTGATTCTAGGAGACACTGCAGTCTGTGGTACCTGATGGACGCCATTGCGAGGAGACTGTTGTAGGGTCCCAAGTCCAGACTCACCCAACCCTGAATCCAGTTCTGTTGCTGGGTTCATTCACACAAACCATGTCTACCAGTCTTGCATGGAGTTAAGTGGCAATCTGATTATTCTCTCATACTGAGAAAAGTGGGCTCCGTTGTGTTTTTCTTTGGTTGAATATTCATCACACTCCCGATGCAGTGCCTGTTCTTTCATGGCTTTGTAGATGTCCTTTCTTTTTGTGTGCAAGCGGGCTAAAAATGTTCTCCCTGTTAAAAAATGACTTCAAAGACAATATTATACACAAGACTGTTAAACCTGTACTAATTTTATTTTCTGAATTTGTAAACTGATGTATATTTTAAAACAAATAAAATATTTTAATCTTTACTTTTGTGGTCTGGTTATGTAAGGGGGATGTAGCCATGGTTGTTAATTTAGGCAATGTTACGTCAACGCTTTGACTTTCAACGATATGACGTACCACTTTTCCGTAACTCTTATCCAAGGATGCCCCCTTCTGATAATAACTGTCATCCTGGACTTGCAATTGAGGAACACTTTCAAAATGTTAGTCAAGTTGGAGGTTGAGGTTTCCCCTTAATGATTAACTGATATGAATACAAACATACAAACCAAAAGACTTTACCCTCTTGTGATATGTGTGAATGATTTAGACGTTATTTGGTAAACAATCAAAGGTTCAAAGGTTAAACCTAGGTGATTAGAGCTGCATCAAAAGAATACAATCTGCTTTCAGCTCAGATCCGATTTCATTGTCTGAGAAAGGGGACAGCGACGAAAAAGGAACCCTAATCTAATTAAACGCCTGTATTAGACAGGAGATTCTTCACCTCACAGAGGCATCTGATTGCATAGCAGACAATCTTATCTTTGCCAGTATTGCAGCTTTCATGTTTGGCATGGTCCAGCAGTGAAACAGACTGCCTCCCTGTGGGCATTCTTTCCTCCTCTCTATAGGAATCTCTTTGTGTGGCATCCAATGATGTTGACTGCAAGAAGGTCAACAATCTGCTCATGAACAACACGTCTGTAAGAAGCCTACTTACAGCTGCCGTCAGTCCATCACATTGATATGATAACATTGAAACTAATGGCTGTGCCCTTGATGCCAATTGTATTATGCCACCAGGTGTTGGGCCCTCGGAGCACATGTCCAGCGAGGGGTTGCGTATAGTGATACACTGGAAAACAGGCTTGTTTGTCCTGATCACTTAGCAACTTGGGAAATTGATCTGAGATGTCCATTAATTATGGATATCTGTTTCCACTCATTATTTAGCTGTCCTATGGGAATGGAGTACTTTTTATTTATGCTACCCAACATCAGAAACCTGCCTCACTGGATTACTCAGTAGATCAGTGATATATAAGATAAGTGTGCTTGGGAATTGATTACCAACCAAACTGAATGTGAGTTGTGGAGAGTGATTGATTTACGCTTACATGAGAATGTGCTGTTCTGCAACGTGCATCGAAATGAATGGCCTCTAATTCCCGCTCTCTATTTCTCTTTCATGCAGAGATTCTGTATCTTCGAAGCCTTCATGCCTTAACGTGTTGTCCAAAACATCACAAAGAAAACATGCGTTAATATATCAATGATAATAGAATATAGAATGTCATAATAACGTAGTTAAAGTTGTCCATAACGTCACCGAACACACTGGAGAGAGACGGTAAGATGTATTGATGTCAAGGTTTCTTGCAAACCTCAATAGAATATCATAACTAACGTAACGATATGGGCCAGGCTAGAAATGCATGTAGGCACAAGGGGCTCAAACAAGGGGATTTGATGGGGATAATGGCTGTCCTAGTAAGCACCACTTTGACTGAAGGCTGTGGGGATGATGAGGATGGGGTCAATGTATTATATAGGGCGAGGAATGAGAACACTGCTGCATTGTCATGGTGTGATTTTTGCTGATTTACCATGGGCTCTCATGCTCGTTACATTCAATTCCGATGTTCTGTATGTGACGTTTAAGTGCTGATCCCAGAAACATCCTGTGGCTATTCAATATCAAAATCGTGTTCATATGAGGCATTAGTATGAGGCATTAGTATAGCATTCAGTGGAGAGAAAAGGCCATTTAGGTGAAAGGAAAACAAGTTTTCAGTGAGCTACTGTTCAGTGCTATACAGGAATTGTCATGCCAATATGTTAATTGCATTCATAAGTAGGCTATTCCAATCAGGAAATAACATAAGAATCCAAATGTCTTTAAGAAGATGTAAACAGATTTATTCTGACATCACATCAGACCATCACAACAATCCTATCTAGTCGATCTATCAACAGACCTTCATTGCTTACATAAACCTTTAAATAGGGACTATAAATAGACTGTACATAATTAAAATAAATAATTCCCTATAAGACACTTTGTGTGTGTGTGTTAAGGATTTTGTGCCTGCTCCAAAACGTATTCTGTTGCTACATGTCATGCAAAAAGTGTGATTGATTGCACACTACCAGGTGATACTGCAACTCTATTACGTACAGACTAGCAGAAAGAAAAGAGGTAAAAAAACAAAAAAGGTAGGAAGGCTGTGGAATCACATCTCAGTCTCAGCCAGTAGGCTCTCACCTAGACCTGACGTCAGCAGGACCATCTGGGGGTGGGAGTCTGCAAAGGGCAGAGACAACGGAGACGAGTTTAGGACTTCTACAACTCTACGACTAGCCTGGTTGCTAGCTCTGTTAGTGCTTTATCCAACTCCTTTGTCCTTGTAAGGGATGATAACGAGCAAGTTGGCCAAAGCACACACAGATCTGACCATTGGTTGTTCCCCCCCCAATTCTACAGATTGATTGAGTCATAATTTTGAGGTCATCACCTACACCGATGTTTCAGGTTTACAGACGCTTATTATACTAAATGATTTATTTATAAATCTGCAAGACTCCAGAACAGAGCGCCCCAGTGGAACTGTCCTGTCTAGAATATGACTAAGATGGGAAGGAGAGCATTTTGGTTGGCCAGGTCAGCCCTTACTGCTGTGGGGGATCCACGCGGTTTTCTCCCTGGTGGGGATGGCAGCGCTGCCTCGTGCCTCGCCCTCCTTGTCGTCCTCCTCCTCTCCCTCGGAGAGCAGGTCGGAAATCTGCTGCTGCAGCTCGGGGCTGATGGCATTCTCAGCCAGGACCAGCACGCGCAGACAGGTGGGGTAGTTCTCCACCATTTCGAGGAAGACCTGAAGGTACAGGGGAGGGAGATTCTGTCATGAAGCACAGACAGGCTACAGTAGGGGTTGATAAGAAAACTTGATGGGTTTGTAGGTGTAGGTAGTTCTGCTTGCCAGTGGGGATTGATATTCCAGGTTATGAACTTACATTTAAGTGGTTTGTTTTTCTTGAATTACTTCCGCACGTAACAAGTCACTGCAATCCAGTGAAGTGCGGTGGCGAGGTAAGCACAGGCTATTATCAAAGCAAGATTTACTCACAAATAAACCTTGATGAAGCCCATGTTCACTATACAACGGAACTCCAACAACCAGTGGCATAGGCTACTAACCCGAAATTGACAAACAATTTTCACCAAATGTAAATACCAATGTAGCCAAAATAAGCAAGCGATAGCCTCCGATGGCGGCATAATGCATATCTGACAAAATGACACACTGCTCAACTCAGCCATACAGTACGTCGATGTAGCATCCACAGTTACAACTGATAGGTGGCCAGTGGCGACACGTCATGCAGGGCAGGTGCATGTTATTTTGGCATTAATACATGTCACATATCAGTTTGCAAACAATGTAAAAAATTAAGCCGCATACAAACATGGTCTCTTTTTTTGCTTTCTTGAGCAAGGCAGCTCCTAAAATGCAGGTGTTTCAGCCTAGCTCAGTGCTTTCTGTGGAGGTGGGGCAGCCAGACGAAAATGTGGAGCGTAGGGGTTGGTAATGTTCTCTAGTTGCGCCGTGATTGGCTCAGTGTTCTGTCACTCATGGGGAGACTACGTCACCGTACAATCTACGGGTAGAGGTAAAAAATTCAAGCCCCTTGGGTGCTACCATTGAGTGACATTAGAAGTGGCCATCCAAGAAGGCTCAAGGTCATTGGCCACAGATAACGTGATTTGACGTAATTTTATATCTACATTAGCTTTGATTGGACTGATCATGTCAACATCATACTCGAAAAATCTTAGCTAGCAGTCATCATTATGATTCAAGTCGACAACCTACTGGCAAATCCTTTTCATATGAAGAGAAATTATGAATAGAAATTATAGATAAAATGTATCGGTGCTCATCGGCCATTGGACATTACAAAAGAAGTTGGAAATCGAAAATTCAACAATGAGTGTTTTGGAAGGAATCAGTGGCTAACTGCAAGCGTTGCAAAGCAATCACTAGCCTGCTATTCAGTGGAGTGGGTGTTTTTAAAAGTCTGGGTTTAAGGGTTTCTTAAAAGGATAAACATTCAACACCATGTGACAGAAAAGGTTGAATACATTGGCCATGCTGTCAATCCAGCATGACTTCTGCCGTGTTCAAAACAACTGGAAACTAAGGAAATGTGAAATCTCAGACTTCAGTGAGTTCAAGACTACTGGAAACTCGAGCTCCAACTGGGAAAATACATTTTGAACAGTCATCTAACTCGGAATTCCAAGTCGGGAACTCAGGCCTCTTTCTAGAGCTCCGACATGAAGATCACTGACGCCATGATTCAACCTTGTTTTTTTCAGTTCCCAGTTGTCTTGAAAGCACCAAAAATCCAGAGAATGCCAGACTTTGATGACAAAATTAGCCCAGGAAGGACCGAAAAGGGAGAATACTGTAAGAATGGCCCATGTTATAAATTATATTGCTGTACATTTCAAAAGGGGTGAACAAATAGTTATATTGACTGCGTCCGTCCTAGCTCGCTCATTGTCTTAATTGAAAATGACGGATTGCCTCATATCTGCTAGTCGTCTCTTTATGCCATATCAAATCAAATTTTATTGGTCACCTGCAGATGTTATTGCGAGTGCAGCGAAATGCCTGTGCCATAGCTTGTACATATCAATTGTCAGTAGAAATCATATTTGTTTAAGCAAGACAGCCATATCAGCTTTGTTTTTTTTAAAGGCAGTAAATGAGGCTGAATGTACTGTTTTGCTGTCAGACAAGGCTCCGCTGATAGCCAGGTGTAGCAGTGGTAAGGATTCACTCCATGGTGCTGAAAGGAAAGCTCTGTTGTTGGGACTGCTTTATGTAGGCCCTAACTGTTTGTGGGCACCGTTTGTCACCGTTATAGAGCAACTAATGTATTGTTTAGTGTTGTGTTGTGTAGTGGCTTTGCTGGCCAGCATCCCACAAAACACCAGTCTCAACGTCAACAGTGAAGAGGCAACTCCGGGATGCTGGCCTTCTAGGCAGAGTTGCAAAGAAAAAGCCATATCTCAGAATGGCCAATAAAAAGAAAAGATTAAGATGGGCAAAAAAACAGACACTATCCAGAGGAACTCTGCCTAGAAGGCCAGCATCCCGGAGTCGCCTCTTCACTGTTGACATTAAGACTGGTGCGATTGCGGGTACTATTTAATGAAGCTGCCAGTTGAGGACTTGTTAGGTGTCTGTTTCTCAAACTAGACACTCTAATGTAATTGTCCTCTTGCTCAGTTGTGCTCCGACTCCTCTTTCTATTCTGGTTAGATCCAGTTTGCGCTGTTCTGTGAAGGGAGTAGTACAGTGGCTTGCGAAAGTATTCATCCCCCTTGGCATTTTTCCTATTTTGTTGCCTTACAACCTGGAATTAAAATATATTTTTGTGGGGTTTGTATAATTTGATTTACACAACATGCCTACCACTATGAAGATGCAAAATATTTTTTATTGTGATACAAACAAGAAATAAGACAAAAAAACTGAACTTGAGCGTGCATAACTATTCACCACCCCAAAGTCAATACTTTGTAGAGCCACCTTTTGCAGCAATTACAGCTGCATGTCTCTTGGGGTATGTCTCTATAAGCGTGACACATCTAGCCACTGAGATTTTTGCCCATTCTTCAAGGCAAAACTGCTCCAGCTCCTTCAAGTTGGATAGGTTCTGCTGGTGTACAGCAATCTTTAAGTCATACTACAGTTTCTTAATTGGATTGAGGTCTGGGCTTTGAATAGGCCATTCCAAGACATTTAAATGTTTCCCCTTAAACCACTCAAGTGTTGCTTTAGCAGTATGCTTAGGGTCATTGTCCTGCTGGAAGGTGAACCTCCGTCTCAGTCTCAAATCTCTGGAAGACTGAAACAGGTTTCCCTCAACAATTTCTCTGTATTTAGCTCCATCCATCATTCCCTCAATTCTGACCAGTTTCCCAGTCCCTGCCGATTAAAAACATGATGCTGCCACCACCATGCTTCACTGTGGGGATGGTGTTCTCGGGGTGAAGAGCGGTGTTAGGTTTGTGCCAGACACATTCATTGATGGCCAAAAAGCTACATTTTAGTCTCATTTGAGCAGAGTACCTTCTTCCATGTTTGGGGAGTCTCCCACATGCCTTTTGGTCGAACACCAAACGTGTTTGCTTATTTTCTTCTTTAAGCAATGACTTTTTCTGGCCACTCTTCCATAAAGCCCAGCTCTGTGGAGTTTATGGCTTAAAGTGGTCCTATGGACAGATACTCCAATCTCCGCTGTGGAGCTTTGCAGCTCCTTCAGGTTTATCATTGGTCTCTTTGTTGCCTCTCTGATTAATGCCCTCCTTGGGCAGCCCTCTCTTGGAAGGGTTGTTGTTGTCCCATATTCTTTCCATTTTATAATATAGGATTTAATGGTGCTCCGTGGGATGCTCAATGTTTTGGATATTTTTTATAACCCAACCCTGATCTGTACTTCTCCACAACTTTGTCCCTGACCTGTTTGGAGAGCTCCTTGGTCTTCATGGTGCCGCTTGCTTGGTGGTGCCCCTTGCTTAGTGATGTTGCAGACTCTGGGGCCTTTCAGAATAGGTATATATATACTGAGATCATGTGACAGATCATGTGAAACTTAGATTGCACAGGGGTGAACTTTATTTAACTAATTATGGGACTTCTGAAGGTAATTGGTTGCACCAGATCTTATTTAGGGGCTTCATGGCAAAGGGGGTGAATACATATGCACACACCACTTTTCCGTTTGGAATTTTTTGAAACATATTATTTTTTTCATTTCACATTTTGTGTATGTCCATTACATGAAATCCAAATAAAAATGTATTTTAAATTACAGGTTGTAATGCAACAAAATAGGAAAAACGCCAAGGGGGGTGAATAATTTTACACACACTGTACACAGCGTTGTACAAGATCTTCAGTTTCTTGGCAATTTCTCGCATGGAATAAATAGCCTTAATTTCTCAGAAAAATAATAGACTGACGAGTTTCAGAAGAAAGTTATTTGTTTCTGGCCATTTTGAGCCTGTAATCGAAACCACAAATGCTGATGGTCCAGATACTCAACTAATCTAAAGAAGGCCAGTTTAATTGCTTCTTTAATCAGGACAACTGTTTTCAGCTGTGCTAACAATTGTAAAAGGGTTTTCTAATGATCAATTAGCCTTTTAAAATGATAAACTTGGATTAGCTAACACAACGTGCCATTGGAACACAGGAGTGATGGTTGCTGATAATGGGCCTCTGTACGCCTATGTAGATATTCCATTAAAAATCAGCCGTTTCCAGCTACAATAGTCATTTACAACATTAACAATGTCTACACTGTATTTCTGATCAATTTTATGTTATTTTAAAGGACAAAAAAATGTGCTTTTCTTTCAAAAACCAGGCCATTTCTAAGTGATCGCAAACTTAAAGTGACCCCAAACTGTTGAACGCTAGTGTATATATAATAAGGTTCTAACAAAATGTTCTTAACAATCAAAATGGCTGAAAAATGCAGTTCTAAACATTAAAAAAATGTCTCATCAAAAATGCATTGTACATTTTGTAATTTTTTTTTTCATTTAGCAGAAGCTCTTATCTATAGAGACTTATAGAAGGCGCAATTAGGGTTAAGTACCTTGCTCAAGGGCACATTGGCAGATTTTTTCACACAGTCGGCTCGGGGATTCTAACCAGCAACCTTTTGGTTACTGGCCCAACACTCTTAACCACTAGACTACCTAACGCAAAGAGATGTCTATTCTCACGATTCAACAGTAACATAACCCACAAATTGCAAAGGAAAATGCATTTTGGCCTACCTTTACTTATAAAGTATGTCCATTAGTCTGGTGAACCTCTCAGTGACAGCATTGTAGAAGTCACAGCAGACGCATCCCCATTCCATGTTCACACTGACACAAAAAGTAATTCCCATTCCCATTATCCACAATGCAAAAGTAAATGTCTCAGATGTGTAAAAGCCTGGGTAAAAAGTATTAATTGGTAATGACGTTTCTGATAAGTGGACAGTCCAGTACTCACTGTTTGCCTACCCAACAGCTGGCAGAGTTGCCTGTCATGTCACGTTTTGTCACTAGAGCTCCTGAATGCTTCCTCTGTCTGGTCTTAACTTTCACTATAGTAGACGTTCCACTCTTCGAGCCCTCCAAACCGTGTGTTCAGGTTGTTTTTGCTAGCTAGCTTTTCACAAACCAACAGCGTAATGGCATTTTGGTACACCAGAATTACATTAATTTCCAATGAAACGCTGCATTTGCCTTTCAGCATTGCGTTGCAGAGGCAGTGCGTTCTGTGTGGTGCATACCTTGGATTTATCGAACGTATGGGTCAAACTGTATGTGTTCACGGCTTGGCAGAAATGGTAGCAGAAGGGGAATGTTGAACTTTTGTTGCACACATATACAGATGATGCTGCATACTATTTTGCGCAATGACGCTGTCGGTGTGATCAATAACGTTAGGCGATACCCACAACATGTTAAGGCAATACGCATGCGCAAAATATGAAATCGGCTCAATGCAACGAATTATGCTTCGAACACACTGACAGTGTCATTGCGCAAAATAGTATGCAGCATCATCTGGACCACACCGAACGCACTGCAACTGCCTCTGCAACGCTGCAAGGCAAAGGCAGTGTTTCATTGGAAATGAATGCAATTCTGATGTACCAAAATGCCAGGACACTGTCGGTGTGTTTGAAGCGTTAAGCTACTTCAAGCTAGGCAGAGCAGTATGCTGACCCTATCCATTAACAGTGACTGGAGTCAGGAACGGCTGTGGCATAAAGAATTTGAATGGCTGGAAATGAAGGCATGAATACCCTGGCGCCTTTCCTGAGATTTTGAGCATAAAAACCACCAGAATCATTGAGAAAATCGTTAGATGAGAAAAAAAGAATTATCATATTTTTAAATAATTGTATTTTTCATTTGGCTTTTCATAACAGCTTTTTTTATTAGATTATCACAGAGTAAGCACCGCCTGTCCTGCCTAACCTGACTACCCTGCCTGCTTCAATGTCAATACATATATGTATTTATTTGCTCGGATACACAGATTTACTCAGATTTAGTATCTGTCTTAAAAGCTGTGTACAAATTGTTTTTCTTAGTGTGAATTACATGTAAAGCCAGTCTCTTTATAAATCAGCTAGCTTTAAACTGGAGAGGGACCAGCTAGAAAACGAATTAAACGTTTTGAAATGGATAAGTTGTCCATAAGGGCAACTATCCGAGATTTGCTATCCGAGATCCTTGGGATTTCCCTACACCATTGAAGTTGAAATGTAAAATGGTTAAGGTTACGGTTTAGGGTAGGGACATCCCAAAGATTCCAGATAGCACTAACCGTACGTAAACCTTGAGCACTTTTCAATAGGCAGTAAACAGGCCACAGCTGGCGAAGTGCTTTGTGGGAGAAGAGTATCTTCCCACAGCTGGGAGTAAGCACATCTTCACTGCAAATGAGATTCAGGGTTATGGATCAATAACAGTGAGAATGTGAGAGGGAGACATGGGGCAAATCTTGATTGCATACTCCTCACGTCCTCTCTCCTCGCCTCAAAACCCATTGGAGGAGCAGGTTGGAGGGGAGGGACCTCGGGCTTTCTCATCCAATGGGCTTCATCTCCTAAGAAAGTGGACTGACTTCAAAATTAGACCATCATAAGAAGAGGTCTCTGCTATGACGACTGTTCAGTTGGGTGATTTGATATGCAGCGGCTTCAATTAGTGGATGTAACTCACAGTTAAATCTACAAAATAAGTGGGATGGCAAAATGTAAATGTTTACATTCACATTAAAGGTCATTTTTAAAAGGGATTGTAAGAGGGTAGGTAAAAAGCTAACTGATTAACATTTCTGAAAATAAATGAAAGTCCATCAAAAACGATATCTTTCAACTGATGATTGGCATGAGTATTGCTGGAAAATGGCACCACATTTAAGGGTCATTGAACATTAATTAGGTAGTGAGGAACGTAAACCAGATCATTTAGAGTGAAAAAAAAGAGTATAACTCCCCTAATAGAATGAGTTTTAAGTCATAATGAAACTACATCAGATTTCTTCTCACTGTCTTTGTAAATGTTTTTCCACACACTCTGTGGTGCTGATGACGTTGCTCTGGTGGTGGTGGTGATGTTGATGATGTTACAGACCTGTGCTGACTGATTTGTGAGTCCTGTTCCCTCCAGATCCAACACCTCCAGAGTTCTGCTGGACGCCACAGCCACTGCTAGCATACCTGCAATCTGGTCCCCTGGAACCCCAACACAACCAAAACATGAGTGAGTTCAGAAGGTGAGTCTGTCAATTGAGCATTACAGAAAGCTGATTGATGTGTTTGTTGTCATTGACCCTAAACAACAGATTTGGACCGGACACAGATTAGTAACTGCATAATCAGTTAATTTATTCCTAAAGCATGAAGCAGATAAAGTATACACTATGTTTCGGCTTTCACCTTCATCAGGCATATGCACATCATTTCAACATGATACCTATTGTAGCAACCATAACTCAACACCTAGCGACCTCATGAAGGGGTTTGGATATCTTGGCGTAATGGCTAAGGTTGTTGGGTTGAAAATAGCTAGAGCCGGGTTCGAGTCCCGTATTCCGTACACTGGTGTCAGAAGTGGGATGGTTTCGATTAGTTTATTAGGATACCCATGCACATGCAGCAGCTACTCTTCCTGGGGTCCACATAAAACACAAAAATACATGATAAAGTACAGAACAGTAATAGACAAAAACAACATAAGATATTACATTTAATTCAAAATAACAACATTGGCTCAAACGCATTAAGAAAGAAAGAAATTACACAAATTAACTTTTAACAAGGCTCACCTTTTAATTGAAATGCATTCCAGGTGACTACATCATGAAGCTGGTTGAGAGAATGCCAAGAGTGTGCAAAGCTGTCATCAAGGCAAAGGGTTGCTACTTTGAAGAATCTCAAATGTGAAATATATTTTGATTTGTTTTTACACTTTTTTGGTTACTACATGGTATTTAATAGTTTTGATGTCTTCAGTATTATTCTACAATGTAGAAAATAGTCAAAAATAAAGAAAAGCCCTTGAATGAGTAGGTGTGCCCAAACTTTTGACTGGTACTGTAAATATTAGGAGGAGCAATGTCGGAGTGGCATTGACTAAAATACAGTATATACACTAATGAAATTATGTATATATATATATATTCATATTGTTATATACAGTACAGTTAAATTAGATCTTTAGAAAGAGGAGCGGCTATGATAAAATATCAGTTTTTTTTAAGCTAAACTTGCTTTTTGCCTGAGTATCCTCTGGTGGCAGACCATTCCAGGATGACATGGCTCTATACATAACAGAGTGACGCATTAAAAGTGTTTTTGGTTTGGGTATTGTAAAGAACCCCATAGTGGCATGTCTGGTGGGGTATGTAAATCTGTTTGAAGTGTATGCAAATAGATTATACAAGTGGTTAGGCATTTTCAACACAAAAATGTTTCTTAAAAAGACTAATAGAAGTAGTACATTTCTCCTAAACCAAGAAAGACTATCATGCATGTTGTTGATGTTAGTTGTGTGTGTAGTTAAGGGCAAGGCGTGCTGCTTTGTTTTGAGCCAGCTGAAGCTTTGCCAGGTCTTTCTTTGCTGCACATGACCATATTACCAGCAGAAGCGGTGCGCGGGTAAAATCACTGGGTAAAAAAGCTATTTTACAACCTTTGTTGTAATAATTGTGTTGTTTGCTCTATAACCCACTCGTTCATACACCACCGTGATATACAATAAGGCAGTGACAACAAAAAGAAAACAGTGACACAGTGACAAAACCGGAGAGAAACATCTGTCCGGTGAAGTCCACAAAGCAAATATTTAATGTGACCAACAGTTATATGACCTGCAGCATTGTCAAGCATGTTAATGTTTGATAGTTTACTCATCAACTACTGATTTAGAACCAGAGTTACCGCAAGTCAGCACAAAGACAACAGGCCTCCGCTATTCCAGCACCATTTAAACATCATCGAATCAACAAGGCTATAAATGTTTAGTTTAATACACTGAAAACAAACTTAAAGATACCAAAACCAGGGGCACAACTTTGGTTTTAGAAGTGGGGGGGGCATCATTTCTTTTTCTTTTTTCTAGTTGGATAAACACTCCAAACAGCCTAACCGACCGTTCGGAGGCCTCCGCATGGTCCTAAAGCACACCATTGCCTCGTTTTGTATTACATTTCAATGATAAAACTGCGGGGGACAAAAATGTAATTTCAGAATTTTGGGGGGACATGTCCCCCCCGTCCCTAGTGGAAGTTGCGCCCCTGCCAAAAACGATTTAGTCCAATCAATGTTGCTAAATATCATGTGGCTGTCCATGCTAATGATTTCCGTCTGTGTGTGCACGCGCAAGTATAACAAAAAACATTGACACCTACTTGTAGTCTAGTTGAACGCTCTCTTTCATGTTGGCAAAACGGTCTATGGCTCTGTCATACAGTACACTTTCAATTTGTGTTGTCCAAGGCTGCCGAGCTACAATGCTTGCTAGCCAAACGTCCTCGCATGAGCAACAAAGTCCAAATCCCCATTTCCATCCATGGCTAAGGAAAGGGACGATTTAGCGAGCTAGCTACTGCAGGACATCAACACATACAGAACCTCTCCCCATCTTCGTCAAAATATGACTTGACCATGATACTAACCATCCTATGTTACTCCTAGTTCAGCTTCTTCAATGTGTTCAATGGTCACATGCTTTGTGCACAATTTCAGTTGAGGTTTAGCTCTAAGAGAATGTTTTGAACCAAATACTATGCTTTTGGTTTTAGATATATTTAAGGTCAGTTCATTGTTTATTACAATATATCAAATGGTGCCCGTGAGGCCATTCGAGAGGCGGTTCACGTGAGGGACTTGGTATAGAAAATAGTAGGGACACGCTCTCCCGAAGAAAGGGGGTAGTGCAACCACCTTAACCCAACACCTAGCGACATCGTAGAGGGACTCGGATCTCATGGCTTAACAGCTAAGGTGTTGGGTTGGCAGTAGCCAAACTCGGGGTTGAGTCCTGGTTGGGGCTACCCCCAAGTAATTAGGAATGTCATTGACAACCCATATTTCAGATGGATGAAATGGAATCTGAACGTTTTATACCCTGTATACTTGCTCCAAAATGACCATAGACGTATAATTCTGTATCAAGTGTGCTCTCTAAAATTCAATCTAAACTTAAATGTGGACAACATGACTGCGTTCACACAGGCAGCCCAATTCTGATATTTTTTCCACTAATTGGTCTTTTGACCAATCAAATCAGAATTGGGCTGCCTTTGTAAACACAGCCTATGTTCCTAAAATGACCTCCTTTCCTATTTCTCTGTAGTGCAAGCAGCCAGGGCGTTGTCATGGAGACACACCTGAATAATTAAAATAAAAAATGGTAATGCAGGAGGCAACTGGCCCATAAAATGGACGTCTTTGGTATCTCAGGAGTGTTTCACCTCTGAAAAAGTCCCATTACACAAAATGACACAAAAGTAATTTTTTCCAATACTTGAAGTTCACAAAAGTTCATATTGATTATCCAAAGTTAACTGAGATGCAAATCTTTTTATGGCAACACTTGTGGTTGAGGGCAATATTCATTTAAAAAAATGTTAATAAGAATCTGATTCCTTTTAAGCTGATTCCATATTAACAAACTCACCGATATAAAGTACAGTAATTGGTTTTGTGTCCTGGTGATTGGTTCTTACCCAGGGGGTTGTAGTCCAGGTTGAGGACTCGGAGCTGGGAGCTGTGGGCCACAGCGATGGCCAGGCGGGCCCATCCCTTGGTTGTGATGCTGGGGTTCGCACTAAGAGTCAGCTCTCTAAGCCCTGTGGGACAGGCTGTCCATCACCATCAAATGACCATCAACTGAGTATAGGCAGAGCCAGCATATAACCATATATTATAAGTATTATACTCCATTATCGTGTAACTTGAGTCTAATTGTTAACACTAGATGCTTCAGAAATCACTCATAAGCAAATGTCATGCTACATAAAGGACGGCAAAAGACCATTGTGACAGATCTATGTCGTGTTCAATAACAACTTTATGAATGTTCTATAAACCCTTCATGAGTTGTACATTTGTCTGGACTGTATTTTCTATCATCAAAAAATGGGTTTCCCCACACACGCACTTGGAGAGGACTTCTACACTAGCCATTTTGTTTCCAACCACTGTCCCCCAGCAGGCCAGGTTCAGAATCTGACAGCCCAGTAACAGTGAGAGCAGTGTCGAGTGGCTGTACCTGATTTGGCCCCATCCGGAGGCAGCATGGCACAGATGAGCCGCAGTGCCTCATCCCCCAGCATACAGTCCCCCAGGTCCAGAGACACCAGTGAAGGGTGAGTAGACAATGCAGTGTTGAGTGTGACCAATCCTGCATCTAGGAGGGGGCTTCCATGGAGACTGTGGCGAGATGGGAGGAGAGAGAAATGCAGAATTTCAGTCAATACAAAAGTTCCAATGAAGACCATCCAATTAATTCACCTTTCAATCTGGATAAGGCATCATCAAATTGACATCAACTTGAGTTCATGCTCATGTACATAATCATGGTAATTAGGGTCAGGTCCCCCATTTAATGTCATGGAGAGCTTTTACTGGATCACAAATTGAGGGACCCATACTGATTACAATTAGTTAATAGACTACAGTAGCCATATCAACCACTAACATCAACCAATCAATCAGTCAGACCGACACACCTTATTCATTGTGATCTACGAGGCTACTTACAAAAGGGTCTGGATCGATCTGTTTGTCTTGAGTGCATCTGCGAGATGCTTGGTTCGGCTGATGGTGGAGACCACACCGAGGTTCATGTTGAGTTGCGCCAGTGAGTGGGACTCCGCCACACCACGACACACCCGTCCAAAGTCACGGTCCGAAAGCTGACATCCCCTGATAGACAGAAGCCTCACACTGTTCTCTTTCAGGCTGTCACAAATATCCTTGATCTCAGCTCCCGACAGTGTCTCTCCCGTTATTTGAATAGAACCTGGTAGCATTTTGGTAAATGTGTCTACTAGGCTACATGACATTCAATGGTTGTGCCCAACTAAGAAATACGTGCATTTTAAGCATAGGCATACAACTATCCAACGTCGGTAGGCTGTTAAATGACATCTCAAACTCAATATGCTATTGTTTAGGATATACGATATTTACCACAAATCTGCAAGGCTCTCAGTGTTGCAGCTGGTTTAATTGAACATTTCTTATTAGGCTATGGATAGGGGAAAAGCACGCAAGGTGGGTTTTCTGAAGTTAAATCGATCATAAACCCCATGCGCTGTTACAAGCCCTGACATCATAACCTACTGCTACAATGTAGCTAAATACTTAGCGATTCTTCTTCTGTACCCCGCAGGCCATGGATTGATACATTCGTCGATACATACTAGACACGTTCAAATAAAATATAATGTGCCGTTTTCCAGGTCCTCATGCATAACAAACGACTTGCGTTCCTGTCATGTTTAGAGCTTCGGTTTATAGCGCTGAAGCGAATGCGATCGTTAGTTTGCCACGGTTGCAGTTATCGGGTTATGCACACACTTCTCGATGTCATCAGAAACGGCATTGCAATAGTGACTGTCACATGTTGTTCTCAATTAGCTTACTATACTAATGCAGTCTTCCTCATTCAGGGCGCGTGCGCGCACCCTCTTCCCCGAAGCGTCTGTGTGGCTGCAGTGACCTCAGGAAATATTGCAGGGCTGAGCAAACGTTTCTCCAGAAGGAAAAATGCAAGTCGAGGGCAAAGATGGCCGTGATCTCAATACAGTATGGCTATGGCTATTGATCACGTGCAGTGCTGTTCTGCCCTGCCCAAATACATCACCTGGCTGTCTATACCACACCCAAAGCCCTTGGTCTTTACATTGGATTTCCTCAAATTAGTGCGTAATGTAACATGATCACCAAATAGATAGGCATGTTATAAAACTTTTCCCAATTAAAAAGTTTTGAAATATTACCAGAATTATTACACTACATTGTGTTTTTACTTTAGCAGTAAAAGTACCTCAATAGGCCTATAATAAACTCTCATGAGAACAGTAACCTTCCATTGCACTGTTCTCTGGGTCAAACACACAATGGCCCCTTAAATAATATATATGCAATGGATTACTGAATAAGCCAAGCCTGCTCTACCTCATTGATAGTCACCCAGGTTGAGGTGCTGGAAGCTGAGTATTGAGACCCTCCCACTGTGCCACTCTCATGTCTCCTTGCAGAGCCAGATCCCACAAATCCCCTAGTGAGAGGAGAGTGAAAACGGAGAACTAATGGAGGGCATGGCTATGCTGCATCCAAGTCTCCATTGTTCAATGTTGGAAATAATTCACCTTGCCATAACCCATTTATTTATACATTCTACAGTCAAACACAGAATTGAATTCCTCCACTGACAGAGTACTGTAAAACACAGGGACAGGGCAGTGTTTAAGTCCTTTCATCAAGTTTGCAGATGACACAAAAGTAGTAGGCCTGATTATCTGATTAACAACAATGATGAGACATCCTACGGGGAGGAGGTGAGGGATGTGGCGGAGGTGCCAGGAAAATAACCTCTCCCTCAACGTCAACAAAACAAAGGAGCTGATCGTAGACTTCAGGAAACAGCAGAAGGAGCACCCCACTATCCACATCGATGGGACCGCAGTGGAGAAGGTGAAAGCTTCAAGTTCCTCGGCGTACATATCACTGACAATCTCAAATGGACCACCCACACAGACAGTTTGGTGAAGAAAAGCACCCTCTTCAACCTCAAAAGGCTGAAGAAATTCAGCTTGGCCCGTAAGACTCTCACAAACTTTTACAAGTGCACAATTGAGAGCATCCTGTCAGGTTGTAAAACCACCTGGTACGGCAACTGCACCGCCTGCAACTGCAGGGCTCTCCAGAGGGTGGTGCAGTCTGCCCAACGTATCACCGGGGCCACACTGCCTGCCCTCCAGGACACCTACAGCACCCGATGTCACAGAAAGGACAAAAAGATCATCAAGGACATCAACCATCCAAGCCACGGCCAGTACATATGCATCAAAGCTGGGACCGAGAGACTGAAAAACAGCTTCTATCTCAAGGCCATCAGACTGATAAATAGCCATCACTAGCTGGCTACCACCCGTTTACTCAACCCTGCACCTTAGAGACTGCTGCCCTATGTACATAGACATACGATCACTGGTCACTTTAATAATGGAACACTAGTCACTTTAAAAATGTTTACTCATTTCATATACTGTATTTTAGTCAATGCCACTCCGACATTGCTCGTCCTAATATTTACAGTACCAGTCCAAACTTTTTAAAACAATTTTCTACATTGTAGAATAATAATGAAGACATCAAAACTATGAAATAACACATATGGAATCATGTAGTAACCAAAAAAGAGATAATCTGTTCACCTACTCTGCGTCTCACAAAGACACGGCGGTTGGACCCAAAAATCTCAGATTTGAACTCATCAGACCAAAGGACAGATTTCCACCGGTCTAATGTCCATTGCTTGTGTTTCTTGGTCCAAACAAGTCTCTTCTTATTATTGGTGTCCTTTAGTAGGGGTTTCTTTGCAGCAATTCGACCATGAAGGCCTGATTCACACAGTCTCCTCTGAACAGTTGATGTTGAGATGTGTCTGTTACTTGAACTCTGTGAAGCATTTTTTTGGTCTGCAATTTCTGAGGCTGGTAACTCTAATGAACTTATCCTCTGCAGCAGAGGTCACTCTGGGGCTGCATTCCAAACACTTAAGACACACCCTCTCCCCTCAGCCCTCAAACTAAGTGGACACTTCTGATGACGTATCATGATGTCTAACGAGTATACACTTGCAGTGTATGCCCGGAAATTGGTCCCTCGTTCATCCCGCGAAGATTGTGTTTTCAGCCAACGGTATCTTGTGGGTGCTTTATATGATTGCATGTCTACTTAAATTAAATGTATAATTATTAATATACGCCTACTGTATGATAGCGAGCAAATTAATGATCTAGCTAACATTAGCCTGCCTAGCTGGAACTTCTGAAGATGGAAAATGTTTTATTTCTACAATTTCCAAAAACGAACCAAACAAAAACATCATTATTTTTACGAGACGTGTTTGTGCCGTCATGTGCATTAGTGGCACAATTTCTAACTTATTTACATTTGTTTTTACTTACACTTGTATGTTGACTCCATATTGACGTTGAGGTTTTAAGTTTGGGCTGACTTTTCTTAGCGGATGTACAATCATCGCAAATTGAATTATGGGGCGTTTCAGGCCCCCGAAGTGAACATAATTGTACACTCGCAAACTCCATAAAACATTAGGGCTGAGGGGCTTACGTTGCAGACTTCCCTTGCTTGGACTGACGACAAATATGGCCGTGGGGATTCCCCCAAGGGCATAAGGTGAGAGTAAGTGGAGGAGGGTGTTTCTTTTATGAGTTTGAAACGCAGCCTGGGTCTTCCTTTCCTGTGGCGGTCCTCATGAGAGCCAGTTTCATCAAAGCACTTGATGGTTTTTGAAACTGCACTTGAAGAAACTTTAAGTTCTTGACATTTCCAGATTGACTGACCTTCATGTCTTAGAGTATTGATGGACTGTCATTTCTCTTTGCTTATTTGAGCTGTTCTTGCCATAAAATGGACCCTATTTGGTAAAAGACCATCTTCTGTAAACCACCCTTACCTTGTCACAACGCAACTGATTGGCTCAAACGCATTAAGAAGGAAATAAATTACACAAATTAACTTTTAACAAGGCACACCTGTTCATTGAAATGCATTCCAGGTGACTACCTCACCTGGAATGAGTGTGCAAAGCTGTCATCATGGTGGCTAGTTTGAAGAATATCAAATATATCAAATATATTTTGATTTGTTTAATACTTTTTTGGTTACTACATGATTCCATGTGTTATTTCATAGTGTTAATGTCTTCACTGTTATTCTACAATGTATAAAATAGCAAAAATAAAGAAAAACCCTTGAATGAGTAGGTGTGTCCAAACTTTTGACTGGTACTGTATATATTTCTTAATTTGATTATTTTACTTTTAGATTTGTGTGTATTGTTAGATACTACTGCACTGTTGGAGCTAGGAACACAAGCATTTCGCTACACCCGCAATTACATCTGCTAAATATGTGTATGTGACCAATAGCATTTGATTTGATTTATTCAAATGAGAAATGTAGGCCTATCGGTGTTGTCTCCAGGTGTGGTCTCCGACATTAACTAGCTATTGGTCACAGGGGGTCAATCTGAACATTGGGCTCTGAGTGCTTTGGCAGGACCATGTCCCCACTCACACTTCTGCTCTCCTCCTTGCTCCAGGCACTGTGCCAGCACTCCTTGTTGGCCAAACGTTTTAGATGCGTATCAGAAGAACTTGCTCTTTTGATAGGCATCTAAATCATTCTTCATGAAGGCCACAATTTTGCCATCCACCATGCTCTCCTGTAGAGCTGTGAGTGAGAACTTCATGACTGAAAGATGCCACGTGTCCCTGAAGAACTGCTTAAGGGTCAGCTGGATGAGGGTTGTTTCTCAGGCTGAACTGTAATCTTCTTGAAGGAGGCCATTTCTTTCCTGAAATGCCAGGGTCACCTGGTAAATACTGGTTGGTCCACATTGGTGTTTAGTAGCCACTGCAGATTGCACTCTGGGGCCTTCTTCTCTTGCTCCTTTCCTCTGGTGCATTCTTCTCTTTCTCATCTCCATGGTGAACCTGACATTTGACCTTTGCTTGTCTATACAGGTAACAATCTCTCCAAGAAGACAGCTGATCAGCCACTATCTATGTGGCTCTCCCAGGAGAGACATATTGTCTACTCTACAGTAACCATTATACTATTCAAACTTGAAACTATCCATCCTCTGAAAACAATGCTTATAAAGCGAGTTATTGCAGGATTTCTTGATTTTGTCTTGAGTATGAACATAGACACAGCTAGTTGGGGGGGGGGGAAGCAACTCTCACAGTCTCACGTCAGAATTAAAAGTTCATCCATGTTTCTCAAACGTCAGATTCCGAAGTGTTTAAGGTTAAGTTTAGGCATTAACTCCAAATGGTTAAGGTAAGGGTTAAGGATCGGTTTAAAACAAACATAACTTTCTATCACTGGATTTGAACTTACAACCTCTGGAATCGGAGGCAGATGCTTACGCCCATCTTCCATCCCCAACACCATACCAAAACATACTTTAAGGTAACAACGCTCACTGTTACCCCTAGTGGCCGGTTCCCTCATCTCCTTGACGTCCTCAGACATGGCTGGACATCAAATATTGACTTGCATCACGGGTGACCTGGCTGTTTTTTCCCCCCAGGGTCAGTGTTAAAAGACGTGTCTTAGGTCGATAAAGTTTATTTCCATTGTATCTTTCTGTACAATAACCCTATAAATACATTTTCACATGTAAAATAAAAAAAGAGGTCACCTTGCATCCCACCCAAAAACAATGTTGTTAGGAAGTACAAATAATGCACAAAACAAATGATTGGATGAAACAAAAGGTGCTTAGAAGGAACAATATTCATAAGATAACGCACTATTACATATCTCATATGACATGTCAACTGCATTTCTCGTAACTTTTTCTGGTTAGGTTATTAAAACTACAGACAATGGATGTGCATTGTGTAAAACAAGAGATGAAACTCTAATTTACCCCATATCATACATGATAATAATTCCTTCGAAAAACAATAGAAGGCACCACACACTGCTTTAGAACCTTCCTCCCATTGAACGTCTAGAACGTTAAAACATCAATTGATGTTATCGCCATAACCCGTGTAACAAAGCCTACAAGAGGAGAGAAAGTGTCGAGTTGGAGATGAATTGGTCTTAACATGAGTACAAATGCAAACAGCTGGGAATCTTAGTGCACTCATGCTGCTTTAACAAATACAAGACCCCTATGAAAAGGTGGAGGCAATTTGCTATCGTTTGAAAAGAGTCACAGCACCAGCATGACATCTCACTCCATCATTTAGTTCTTTTGATTAGGTACAATATAAACATCCAGGGTAAGCATGTCATTTCCCATGGAGAATGAAAGTTGTAAGAGTTGTTGTGAACTGATGGCGATGCGTTTACTGAGACAATGTTCATGTTTAATGATGAAGGTCAAATGTCAACTGTAACCAGCCACCATAATGGTCTTTGACCTTCACTTCAGTCTGTATTACCTACACAACACCACCACTGTGGAATTCAGGCTCATGAGCCTGTGGTATCATCTTTGATGTTGGACACACCATCACTGTGACTGTAGGATAACACCAAGGGTCTTCACTGTGGCATTCACAGCATTCATAGCAGCGGTGGCCACCACAGGCAAATCTCTAGCCACTCTCTGGATGGGGGGCATGTTGGGTCCTTCCAATGTGTCCAGGATACCTTCAGACAACATTTTTTTTAAACAAAATGTCAAATTCTTATTTATTTAATCATACAGAAATTCAAGACCCAGTTTAAGAATATACCTTTGAGGGTCTTTGAATAGAAGCAATTAAAATGTGTTTAAAATTGGACCAGGGGAGTCAACTCAATTACCCGAGTTCACGTTATTGGCTTTCGTTACTCTGAAAGACGCATGTCCACTGCAATGAAATACTTTTGTGGATGACCTCATTTTATTAGTCTCTCTCTCTCTCTCTCTCTCACACACACACACACACACACACACACACACACACACACACACACACACACACACACACACACACACACACACACACACACACACACACACACACACACACACACACACACACACACACACACACACACACACACACACACACACACACACACACACAGTACCAGTCAAACGTTTGGAAACACTTACTCATTCAAGGGTTTTTCTTTATTTTTACTATTTTCTACATTGTCGAATAATAGTGAAGACATCAAAACTAAAGAATAATGTAGTAACTGTCGTTTCTCTTTGCTTATTTGAGCTGTTCTTGCCATAATATGGACTTGGTCTTTTAGGGCCATCTTCTGTATACCAACCCTACCTTGTCACAACAAAACTGTCTCAAATGCCTTAAGAAGGAAAGAAATTCCACAAATTAACTTTTAACAATGCACACCTGTTAATTGAAATGCATTTCAGGTGACTACCTCATGAAAATGGTTGAGAGAGTGCAAAGCTGTCATCAAGGCAAAGGGTGGCTAGTTTGAAGAATCTCAAATTCAAAATATATTTTGATTTGTTTAACACTTTTTTGGTTACTACGTGATTCCATATGTTATTTCATAGTTGTAATGTCTTTACTATTATTCTACAATGTAGAAAATAGTAAAAATAAATTAAAACCCTTGAATGAGTAGGTGTGTTCAAACTTTTGACTGGTACTATATATATATTACATATATAGCGAGAGATCGCTCGATCCTGGGTCACATACAATACGCAAAACAACAAAACTAAAGTGTCCTAATTGCACACACTTTGGGTAGTACAGTTCCTTCAAAAAGTATTCACACCCCTTCACTTACTCAAAAAAATCACACCCGTCTGCACACATTACCCCATACTGACAAAGTGAAAATGTTTTTAGAAATGTTTGCAATTGACATAAGCATTCACACCCCTGAGTCAATACTTTGCAGCGATTACATCTGTGAGTCTTTCTGGGTAAGTCTCTAAGAGCTATCCACACCTGGATTGTGCAACATTTGCCCATTATTATAAAAAAAGATTATTCAATCTCTGTCAAAACTGTAACTCGTCCACTCAGGAACATTCACTGTCTTCTTGGTAAGCAAATCCAGTGTATATTTGGTCATTCCATTTATTTTTTTATCCTGAAAAACTCCCCAGTCCTTAACAATTACAAGCATTCCAATAACATGATGCAGCCCCCACTATGCAAGAACATTTGAAGCGTGGTACTCAGTAATGTGTTGTATTGTATTTTCACCAAACAGAATTTTTTTGCCACATTTTTTGGAGTATTACTTTAGTGCCTTGTTACAAACAGGATTCATGTTTTGGAATATTTGTATTCTGTACAGGCTTCCTTCTTTTCACTCCGTCAATTAGGTTAGTATTGTGGAGTAACTACAATATTGTTGATCCATCCTCAATTCTCTCTTATAACAGCCATTAAACTGTGTTTTTAAGTCACCATCCAAAGTGGTGCTCAAAGGGATATTCATTGTCTGATTTTTTAATTTTTACCTATCTACCAATAGCTGCCCTTCTTTGCAAGGCATTGGAAAACCTCTCTGGTCTTTGTGGTTGAATCTGGTTTTGAAATTCACTGCTCGACTGAGGGACATTATCGATAATTGTATGTGTGGGGTACAGAGATGTGTGGGGTACAGAGGTAGTCATAAAAAAAATAATGTTAAACACTATTTATTATTGCACACAGAGTGAGTCCATGCAACTTATTATGTGACTTGTTAAGCACATTTTTACTCCTAAACAAAGTGGTTGGATATTTGACTCAAAACATTTCAGCTTTTTATTTTTAATGAATTTGTAAAAAATAAATAAAAAACATCCACTTTGTCATTATGGGGTATTGTGTGTAGGGAAGTGATACCTCTACGCCTGAATCCATTAAGAGTCTCAAAGTAGGAGCGCTGATCTAAGATCAAGTCCACTCTATATTCATTATGATTTAAAAAGTCAAAAATGATCTCAGATCAGCAACCCTACTCTGAGACGCTTTATGAATATGGGCCCTGGTTTGCTTAGTGAGGAATCTTACCTTCAACAATCTTGTGATAAGCGAAGTGCAGGTAGAGCAGAAAGAGCATATGCAGAGCACCCAGTGTTCCACAGAGGATGAGGCGTGGGGTCTGTCCCACGGTCCGAGAGATGAGAGCAGCCACCTGAGAACGAGAGCGAGGGATAATGTGAGCAAGTGGGACAGACTGACTATCACTGACATAGTGGGCACGTTCAAGCGGATACAGTTTTTGCAACGTTTGTTGCATTATGGGGATAAAAATTTCCCCGACTTGCACCTACATGTCGACTGCATGAAATGTACAAAAATCACGTGATCAAAGGTCATGAAGTTGACTGCAGTCTACTGCAAGTTTCTGCAGTTGCTCTTCGCCAACTTTATCCTGCAGCCATCGCCTGCATTGTAGAAGGCTCTATTGTCAACCAGTCATTACAGTGTTTTTGTTTGACCCACGCAAACTTGACCAAAGACATGACTGAAAAGGGAACCAACTTTGCCACGATTCATGTAAGCCTATACAGTGGTTATACAGTGCCCTCAGACAGTATCACACCCCTTGACTCATTTTGTTGTATTACAGCCTGAATAGCCTGGATTTTTTTCCACTGGCCTCCAAATAATACCCCATAATGTCAAAGTGGAATTATCTGTTTCAAAATGTTTCCAAATTAATAAAAATTAAAAGCTGAAATGTCTTGAGTCAATAAGTATTCAACCCCTTTGTTATGGCAAGCACAGTTAAGTTCAGGAGTAAAAATGTGCTTAACAAGTCACATAATAAGTTGCATGGACTCACTATGTGCAATAGTGTTTAACACGGTTTTTGAATGACTACCTCAGCTCTGTACCCCACACATACAGATAATTGTAAGGTCCCTTTAGTCAAGCATTGAATTTCAAACACAGATTCAACCACAAAGACCACAGAGTTTTTCCAATGCCTTGCAAAGAAGGGCACCTATTGGTAGACGGGTTTAAAAAAAAGCAGACATTGAATATCCCTTTGAGCATGGTGAAGTTATTAATTACACTTTGGATGGTGTATCAATACACCCAGTCACTACAAAAATAAAGGCGTCCTTCCTAACTCAGTTGCCGGAGAGGAAGGAAACTGCTCAAGGACTTCACCATGAGACCAATGGTGACTTTAAAACCATTACAAAGTTTAATGGCTGTGATAGGAGAAAACTGAGGATGAATCAAAAACATTGTAGGTACTCCACAATACTAACCTAATAGGCAGAGTGAAAAGAAGGAAACCTGTACAGAACCTGTTTGCAACAAGGCACTAAAGTAATACTCAAAGAATGTGGCAAACAATTAACTTTTTGTCCTGAGTACAAAGTGTTGTATTGGATTTGCCCCTAACATAACACATTACCGAGTACCACTCACCATATTTTCAAGCATAGTTGTGGCTGCATCATGTTATGGGTATGATTGTAATTGTTAAGGACTTGGGTGTTAAGGATTTTTTTAAATGGAATGGAGCTAAGCACAGGCAAAATCCCAGAGGAAAGCCTGGTTCAGTTTAAGTTCCAACAGACACTGGGAGATGAATTCACCTTTCAGCAGGACAACAACCTAAACACAAGGCAAAATCTACACTGGAGTTGCTTACCAAGAAGGTGAATGTTCCTGAGAGGCCGAGTCACAGTTTTGCCTTAAATCTACTTAAAAATCTATGGCAAGACCTGAAAATGGTTGTTTAGTAATGATCAACAACAAATTTGACAGAGCGTGAATCATTTTTAAAATAATAATGGGCAAATGTTGCGCAATCCAGGTGTGGAAAGCTCTTAGAGACTTACCCTGAGACTCACAGCTCTAATTGCTGCCAAAGGTGCTTCTAGGTATTGACTCATGGGTGTGAATACTTAGGTAAATTAGATATTTCTGTATTTCATTTTCAATAAATTTTAAACAAAATCTAAAACATGTTCTCACTTAAGTCTTTATGGGGTATTGTGTGTAGATGGGTGAGACAAAAATATATTTAATTCATTTTGAATTCAGGCTGTGTAACAGCAAAATTTTGAATAAGTCAAGGGGTATGAATACTTTCTGAAGGCACTGTATACAAAATGAATGTGATATTTGAGGCTCTCTCCCACTAATTGATTGTATAACGTGTACACATGATTTCAGTTTGTGAGTGTGTGTAATATGGGGGTTGGAGACATGTTTATTTCAACATTATAAAGAAAAACTTTTCTAACCAATGGCAACACTGCCATGTTGATCTGAGCCTTGCTGTTGGAACAACCACATTAGTGTCCGTCTTTCAGCTGTCGCGGTTGCACCTCCCCCGACTTCGCTCCTCGACTTTTGTCTAGTTGGTTGCTGTAGCCTGACCACTCAAATGTGCCCAGTGTGAACGTCAGCAAGTGTCTAAGTGTCAAGGGGCTCTTGGGACTTGTAGTAATTGACCTGCTTATTTACCATCCGCAGTGTGGAGAGCCCTCCTACGACCAGCCACAGGATGTAGAACAGGGAGTGGAAGTGGACGTTGTAGGTGACGAAGAGAACCACGCAGTGTCCGAAAAGACCATAACCCTGTTGGGGGCACATAGAACAGACAGTGAGATTTCACACTGCATTTATAACAGACTGATTACACAGGGATGCTGTGAGGGATGATGGTCATTGTTGACTCACCAGCAGAGACAGCGTCTGGACCATGGTGATCTGGGCGTTGCACAGATATGCCAGGAAGTATATGAAGGAGGAAACTCCCAGCCAGTAACCGAAGCATGTCCCTATGGCTGTGCCCATCAGAGTACCCTCTCTCTGTCCAGGGAGGAAGAACAATGTATTAGGCCTAATCAAGGTCAGATAGACAACATACAGTGCCTTCAGAAACTATTCAAACCCCTTGACTTATTCCACATTTTGTTGTTACAGCCTTTATTCAAAATTGATTAAATATGTTTTTTTCTCACCCATCTACACACAATAACCCATAACGATCAAGTGAAAACGCTTTTTTGGAAATTTGTGTAACTTCATTGAAAATGAAATAGAAATACATAATTTACATAAGTATTCACACCCATGAGTCAATACTTTGTAGAATCACCTTTGGCAGCGATTACAGCTGTGAGTCTTTCTGGGTAAGTCTCTAATGGCTTTGCACACCTGGATTGTACAATATTAGCATTTTTTTTTCTAAATTCTTCAAGCTGGTTGTTGTTGATCGTTGCTAGACAGATGTTTTCTTTTTTTTCAAGCCAATTTAAGTCAAAACTGTAACTAGACCACTCAGGCACATTCAATGTCCTCTTGGTAAGCAACTCCACTGTATATTTGACCTTGTGTTTTAGGTTAATGTCCTGCTGAAAGGTGAATTCATCTCCCAGTGTCAGGTGGAAAGGAGACTGAACCAATTTTTCCTCTAGGAATTTGCCTGTGCTTAGCTCGATTCCGTTTCTTTTTTTATCCTGAACATCTACACAGTCCTTAACCATTACAAGCATGCCAGCAGCATATCACCCTGCATCCCACTGCTGGCTTGCTTCTGAAACTAAGCAGGGTTGGTCCTGGTCAATCTCTGGATGGGAGACCAGATGCTGCTGGAAGTGGTGTTGGAGGGCCAGTAGGAGGCACTCTTTCCTCTGGTCTAAAAAATATCCCAGGGCAGTGATTGGGGACGCTGCCCTGTGTAGGGTGCCGTCTTTCGGATGGGAGGTTAAACAGGTGTCTTGACTCTCTGAGGTCATTAAAGAGCCCATGGCACTTATCGTAAGAGTAGGGGTGTTAACCCCGGTGTCCTGGCTAAATTCCCAAGCTGTCCTTCATACCATCATGGTCACCTAATCATCCCCAGCTTACAATTGGCTCATTCATCTCCCTACTCTCCCCTGTAACTATACCCCAGGTCATTGCTGTAAATGAGAATGTGTTCTCAGTCAATTTACCTGGTAAAATAATGATATAAATAACATGATGCAGCCACCACTATGCTTGAAAATATGAAGAGTGGTACACAATGTTGTATTGGATTGGCCCCAAACATAACACTTTGTATTAAGGACAAAAAGTGAATTGTTTTGCAGTATTACTTTAGTGCCTTGTTGCAAACAGGATTCATGTTTTGGAATATTTGTATTCTGTACAGGCTTCCTTCTTTTCACTCTGTCAATTAGGTTAGTATTGTGGAGTAACTACAATGCTGTTGATCTATCCTCAGTTATTTTATCAGTCATTAAACTCTGTTTTAAAGTCACCATTGGCCTCATTGTGAAATCCCTGAGAGGTTTCCTTCCTCTCCGGCAACTGGGTGACTGGGTGTATTGCTACATCATCCAAAGTGTAATTCATAATTTCACCATGCTCAAAGGGACATTCAATGTCATCTTTTTTATTTTTACCCATCTGCCAACAGGTGCCCTTCTTTGCAAGGCATTACTGCTCGATTGAGGGAACATACAGATAATTTTACGTGTAGGGTACAGAGATGAGATAGTCATTAACAAATCATTTTATTGTCTATAGTGAGTCCATGCAACTTTTATGTCACTTGTTAAGCACATTTTTACTCCTGAACTTATTTAGGCTTGCCATAACAAAGGGGTTGAATACTTATTGACTCAAAACATTTCAGCTTTTCATTTGTAATAACTTTGTAAAAAAAATATTATATTTTTATGAAATGGGGTATTGTGTGTAGGCAGTGACACAACATTTTTATTGAACCAATTTTAAATTCAGGCTATAACACAACAAAATCTGGAATAAGTCAAGGAGTGTGAATATTTTCTGACGGCACTTATCACAATTCGATGGAGATCTACAGACAGTTCCTTGGACTTAGTTCCTTCTCTGACATGCACTGTCAACTGTGGGACCTTATATAGACAGGTGTGTTTCTTTTCTAAATCCTGTCCAAACATTTGAATTGGCCACAGGTGTACTCCAATCAAGTTGTATCGACGTCTCAATGATGATCAAAGGAAATTGGATGCACCTGAGCTCAATTTGGAGTGTCATCGCAAATAAGCATTTAACCACATGAGTGCTATATGAGCAGTCATTTATATCTTTTAGCAGCAAAAGCTGAACAGATGGCTTTTGGTTTCATAATGTCAAAAGGGTTTTGAGTTGATGGCTACCCCCATTTCCAGTTTTAATTCTACCGTCGGTATCCCTGAGCTTCATAAGAAATGTTCATCTATACATACTGTATATTAACATGCATTTATAAAGCCGGTATAAGTTGAGCTCTCTTACAATAACTGTTCCTGATGTCTTCATTCCATGCAGGAGGATGGCCACCAGCGTGAACACCAGCATCATGGGCCCATAGAGCTCCCCAGCAATCTTCTATAGTTGGAAAATAGGAGCAGGGAAAACATTTCATATTTCCTTTTAATTGGCTAGGTAAGCGCCCGAAAGCCTCTAGATTTAAATCTCCTCTCGGCCTGTGAAAATAGTACGGGAAAAGAAAATGCAACTCACCTGTGGAAAATGTATCATGCGGATGGGTATCATTGATTCAATCAACCTCGGGTAGAAAAGAGGAGGAAATGTCAGGAATCTTGTTTTAAAATGTGACTCCGCGAGACTATTTTACGAGTTACACGTTGTGATTACAAGCACATTCGTGACCGACTCTCACCTGTTCCTGACTTGCATTGGCTCTACATCAAAGTACGGCCGGAGAATATCTATGTTGGCATATAGGTTGAAAGCTTTGGAAGCCTGACGCTTTCCTGCTTGCCACACCTAAGAGGGGACGGGACGACTGCAACATTAACCAGACAAGGCTATTGAGATGTAACTTATAATATCGGGTTATGGCAAACGCCCATTTTCATGACAAAGGGAATGTTGTGTGTGACAGGTTGTTGCCCATCATAAAGCATCACAAAGTACTCTCATCTCACCTCATCTGCCACCTGTCTCCTCAGCTGGCCCTTGATACCCTTCATGCCCAGAAACTCGCCATCCTCTCCAGTCTCCTCTTCAGTTGCTTCCGCCTCCTCTGCCACCTCTTCCTCCTCCTTCATGCGCTGGTGCATCTCCCCCATGTCCTCAAAGCTGGAGCCTGATGTGTCATCCATGTTCTCTATATCAATCACTGCTGACCCAGTGCCCTAGTAAGACAGTTTATTAGATATAACTACTGTACATCCATGTATGTGAAATGATGTTTGACAAGCAAATTGTCAATGTTTCCTTTGACACAAGTCAGTCACCACGTGAGACGAATAAGGAAGAAACAAAAAGGCTCTTTCCAGTTTATGGTCAGCTAACTAGCTACCCCGGTTCATGGACTATAACTGTAGTATCTTCTGACCGGAGGTGGTTTAAGAGCCCGGACATTTGAGCTAAACATTAACACGCATCGCTTGCGGTACGGCTTTGGAAACCTATCAGCAAGAAATCATTAAAAAATATGTTTTAAAAAGGTTACATTACTACACGCCTTTATAGGGTTAGGGTTCCCACACGGCCATGTTTCAGTGCACTACATGTGCCAATTAGCTGTCTGTGCCTCTGAACACTGTGTAACGTTAAATGGAAGACTGATGCTAAAATACTGTCGGCTGAAACTGTTAAAACTGGTTAAGTGTACAGTAAGTGTGTTTATGATTTGTGAAATTATTTTGCGAGAGGGATTTGTTTGTTTCTAGAACCGTACTGCAATTAACCCTCCTGTTGTGTTCGTTTCATGTTAATTAATTGTGTCCCCTGTCCAAAATGACCGCCCCATTATAGAGGATTATAAATCCATAATAATACATATATTATCACCTAATGTTGAGTTACATCTTTATAATCAACTTAAGTTCTTGTGAACATTACAAGTTTTGATCTTCTATTTGCTATTTATGGCCTGTAGGCCTCATTGACCTGAGCTCATAACTCGTTTAGTAAACAAAAAAAAAAACTGAATGTATGAATTATTTTGACTATAACAAATACTCAGATGAAACATATTGTGCTATTTATCACAGGACTACTTTGCATCAAAGTTTAACAAGGACATTTGTTTTGAAACCATTTCAAATGTTTAAATAGTCACAAAATAACATCTGTTGTGTTCCTGGTCAAAACTGACCGGTATGATTTTATTAGTAAAGAAAGGACATAGGCCCAAAACTACACATGAAAACTTTACCATATTACAAAATTAATGTCTGAGCACATTAAAGAACAGTAACAAGAACAGTATTACTAACAATCAATGGTGGTTACATTTTGTGTTCTCATGTACATGTTGGCCAATACGTGGTGGTTGATGCATGTGCCTTGCAAATATATGCACTGCATTTATGGCACATAATGCTCGTTTTGACAACAACACAGATTGCACCTTTTCCTTCTGTCTCTGGCGGACGTAGATCTTGCTTCTGGCCCTTGTACATCTCTCACCAATCCAGCAGAGGATGATGTTGGAGGAAGGTGTTGGCGCCTTTGAATGAGGGATGCCACCATGGCTTTCCCCAACTCTTCTAGGAGTAGTTTCCTCTTGAAGAATTTCCCCTGCTTCCAGCCTGGATTCCCTTCCATTCACACCACAAACGCGTTGTAGAACGACACGTCTAGGATGTTGAAGAACACCACCATCGGCCAACGTGCCGTCATCCTCTTACAAGCGTATGGGCCAGTGACCTGCAAAAGCGCAACAATCAGTGAATAAAATAATGAGTACATACAAGTGATACTTCATGTCTTGCATAGTAACGTGAGAAATTGCATCAAAGCATCATTTTAATTGATCACATCTAAAACATATTTACATATTCAAATGAATATAATTGACTCCATATTGTTCAAAGTCAATGAGCCTTTCACCAAACAATTTTTAATGGTGTAGATAAAACAATCTGGTAATAGAAAAATAAAGTACATGAGAAAGATAAAAAGTAACATACCTTATCAAGGTTGTCAACTCCCCCTTTGTTCCTGTTGTAATCCAGGACAGCGTTGGACTTCCTGTCCTCCCTGGTACTCACAGCGGCATCCCTACGCAGAGTTGTCATCAGGAGCACATTCTTCTTTTTCTTCGGGCAGTAGGACACAAGAGTGTGTGTATCGGTGAAGGCAAACTTAGAGGAAAAAAGCGATCCCTGTCCTTGGTAGTGAGTGAGGCAAATGAGGCTTGTTCCTTCTGACCGTCCCCACCATGGTCATTTTTGGGGGGAGCAGGTCCTGACCAAGAGCATATGAGGTGAAGAAATTGTCACGTGTTATGTTGGGCCCCTGGAGACCTGCAGTCATTTCCAGGACCACCCTCTTCCCCGGGTTCCTTTCCGGGAACACCGTCAGAAGGCTTCCCGGTGTGAACATGCATGTTCCATGTATAACTTGCCCAGGCATCACATGCTGCCCATATCTTTATTCCATATTTAGACGGTTTGCTTGGCATGTACTGTTTGAATGGGCAGCGTCCCCTAAAAGCGACCAGACACTCATCCACTGTGATGTCTGGACTTGGGTTATAGATGAGTGGCAGGCGCTCCACCCACTTGTGCCAAACCTCTCTGATAGGTGCCAGCTTGTCTTGTCGACGGCGGCCTGGTCTTGTATCACGGTTGTCGTAGCGAATCAAAAAAAAAATTGGCCCGACCAGACTACGCATCCCATAAACTGGTGGTATGTTCGTTTCTGGATCTGTACACACCAACCAAAATCAAGAGATCCACGTATGCTTCGACGTCTGTCCGGTCTACCTCGTTCCAGTTGTCTTTGTAAACGCTTCTCCTCTCCAAGTTGGTTATGTTTATCACTATAGTTTTGATTGACTCTGTCAGGAACAGTTCGAAGCAGGATTTTGTCATCAACCTGGGATATGGCGTATCTCGTTGGCCCTAGGGTCATCCTGATAACAGCCGACAGCCAACCTCTCCTCTCAGGTGGGGATGCAGACCAGGACAAATTCCCATTCTTTGACCAGAATTTAACAGCCTCAGCAGGGTCCTCTTCCTCATCACTGGATTGTTCCACATCAGATGTCTCTTGGTCTGGATCATATTCTGTGTTGTCTTCAACTTCTGACATTTCCTCCTTTAACTTCTCTGTCAGTTTCCTGGCCTCTCTCCTCCTCACCAGTGTCATGATCAAAGATATGATCAAGAGCCTCACATAGTGTATCGTTTGGTCATTGTGCTGCCACAGAATGAATTGTGAGCAAGGCCTCAAAAAAGCTTTATATACCAGAGCTGCAAGAAAAGTTATGTATTATTGAAACAATGTTGCGATTGTTTGTGAGAATGCCAACAGGTGTGGATCCTGTGGGGGAAAGATTCTATTGGGGAAAGGTTCCTGTGGGGTTTGCCATGGAAGACAAGAAGGGGAGTGAGGTGTGTGCTCTCACACACATGCACGTGGGGGTCTGGTTGAGGAAGTGTGTCCATCTGATGAATGGGTATGTGCCTGAAGTCAATTTTATACACTAATTGTAGTCTCACCCATTCATTTCTAATGACCGGTCATTTTTGACCAGGAACACCACAGGTGTACAAAAGTTAAATAAAACACCCAACATTTTATTAAAATCATCTAAATGTATTTTGTGTGTTCAGATGCCCTATGTGGACAAAGTCATGGAACCGTATGACAATCAGATTAAATGAACTAAATGAGCGGCAGGTAGCCTAGTGGTTAGGGCGTTGGGCCAGTAACCTAAAGTTTGCTGAATCTAATTCCCGATCTAGCAGGTAAAAATCTGTCGTTCTGCCCCTGAACAAGGCAGTTAACCCACTGTTCCTAGGCCGTCATTGTAAATAAGAATTTGTTCTTAACTGACTTGTCTAGTTAAATAAAAAATAATAAAACTACATTTTTCAGAGAGTACTTGTAAATCGGTCCAATTCGACTGGAACACAACAGGAGGGTTAAGAATTATTCACGTTTAGATGAGCCAATTCGCCTTAAACAGAACATGTAGCTATGGTCCTTTGACTAAGGACTAACGTTAGGTTAATTTACCTAGTCCATTATTGGGCTAGTTTACTAACTACCACAACATTGTGGGACAAGTGCCCATTTTCAGTAGGATGATATGTACTGCAACACTAAAGTCCGATGTACAGTGATGTTATCAAATAAGTCGATACATATTAAGCATTTTCTTGGATAGCTATAGCTAGCTTCTAGCTAGTATAGTAGCGTTACCTGGATAATGTTGTCATCAAAACCGCCCCATGGTTCCGTGTTTTTGTTTCCATCAGACGAAGCCATCTTTTAGAGCAAGTGAACGTGTTCTTGATTTCTTGTAAAAAATGTAACTGCTCTTTCAATCTCACATACAACCAACGAATGGTTAATTATAGCATCAGAGGTGCTTTAAAGATAAACGTTTGTTCCCAAATGCATTAAACTGCCTGGTAATATTCCACGCACAACAACACGTCTTGCGTACGACGTGGACACTTCTCCTTTGTGTGAATTTCCGGCAGACTAGATGCTTTTTGGCGTATTGCTGCCCTTCTCAGCCCGGAGTATGCATTACACATTGTGACAAAACAAAAAAAGGGAACGGAAAAATACAAATTTCATCACCCATAACCCTGCAACTCTAACACCAACACACCAAGAAACCAACCTTGCTAAAACACAAACTATTCAGGTCACTCAGTTCTGGCCTACTACTTACTGGTATCCTCTCATGATACCTTAGCCCACCATCCTCTACTTCCCTCACCGCCTCAGCAAATGACAATCTGCACTGCTCGAACCTGGGCAACCTCAACCTCTCACAGGACATTTCTGATCCCCAGCAACATTGGCTCCCCCACAATTGAAACTCACTACTTTTTCTTCAAACTACACACTCCTTTGTCTCACGCCTCGGAATCTTCAACCTACACACTGCTGCTACATGACCATAACCTTGGCACCTGAAACATCAAACGGATTCGGAACAAACGCTATCATGGGATAGCTCATATATCCTAGCACGACTTTCAGGCAAACACTCAATATCAAAACTCAAAAGGATAGACAGGGTCTCCTCAGTCCCGTTCTCACCACCAGGTCTGCGTTTCACCAAACGGCATGCATCACAGACACCAGGGATCCTCAACTTCAGTTGATCCATCTTCACACTCAAAGCCACCCCCAAAATCACTCCTTTCAGCGGTGTTCTGCTCTGAAGAGAAAAGCAAGACAGCTCTTGTCCTGTGGCGTGTGAAGCAGAGCGCCCGCTCTTTCTGGGTGGAAGACGCACAGAAAATCTACTTTGACAGAGTTAACACCCACCTTCTTCTCCACCCAGCCCGATACCACAAATTTGGTCGGCCAGAAGACATGGCTCCACTTTCTCCACAAAACGGACTCCCACTGGGCCAGATTCATCTTGGGCATTCCCCTGTTCATTAGGGTGAGGCTCTGAAGCCTTCCCCACACCTGTCAACCCAGGTTGTTCCTTTTCACTTTTGTGGGATTCGATCTCTGAACTCCCACTATCCGCCTCCATCTCAAGATTCTCAAGCGATAAAGTAGATTTAAGAAATTCCAGTTGGCTTGTATTCCGGGGACGTAGGTTTATACTAAACGCCATTGTTATGCCTTCACTTCATCGCACTTCCTCCGGTCTTCTCTTCCTGTCCTCAGACCCACCCGTGATCGTGGACACTTTTTCTATGGGATTATGGCGGTCCACAAACAACGTTAGAGGTGCATGCCTCCACCTACTGGATGGGTGGAAAACGGATCAACTTTAACGGCAAATTTTTAAAATTTATTTTACCTTTTATTTAACTAGGCAAGTCAGTTAAGAACACATTCTTATTTTCAACGACAGCCTAGGAACAGTGGGTTAACTGCCTTGTTCAGGGGCAGAATGACAGATTTTTACCTTGTCAGCTCGGGGATTCGATCTGACCACTAGGCTACCTGCCGCTCAAATAATAGGGAGAAGAGAAGAATGTGGGGAAAAACACATATATATATATATATATATATAAACAAAAATATAAACGCAACAATTTCAAAGATCTTACTTACTGTTCATATGAGGAAATGATCAGTCATCCCAAACCATCTCAATTGGATTGAGGTCAGGTGATTGTGGAGGCCAGGTCATCTGATGCAGCACTTCATCACTCTCCTTCTTGGTCAACTAGCCCTTACACAGCCTGGAGGTGTTGGGTCATTGTCCTGTTTGTCCTAATAGTCCCACTAAGCGCAAACCAGATGGGATGGCGTATCACTGCAGAATGCTGTGGTAGCCATGCTGGTTAAGTGTGCCTTGAATTCTAAATAAATCACAGTCTCGCCAGCAAAGCATCATAACCCCCCCCCCCCCCCCCCAATGCTTCATGGTGGGAACCACGCATGCAGAGATCATCTGTTCACCTACTCACAAAGACGGTTGGAACCAAAAATCTCAAATTTGAACTCATCAGACCAAAGGACAGATTTCCCCCGGTCTAATGTCCATTGCTCGTGTTTCTTGGCCCAAGCAAGTATCTTCTTCTTATTGGTGTCCTTTAGTAGTTTTTTTGTTGTTGCAGCAATTCGACCATGAAGGTCTGACTCATGCAATTTCCTCTGAACAGTTGATGCTGATGTGTCTGTTACTTGAACTCTGCGATGCATTTGTGTCTTTGGCATCATTAAAAGTGAAGACTGCTATTTTATCAAATCAATTCTCTGTAATTATTATTAATTGATTAAACTAATCATGTAAATGTAATTAACTAGGAAGTCGGGGCACCACGGAAAATCTTCAGATTACAAAGTTATAATTTTCCGAATATAACTCTTCAGATATTTTAATATGATAAATTAGTCTAATATTAATGAATTATTCTTTACCTCACGTCAGTCTCATTCCAAATGACGTAAATTGTTGGTTATCTGCACGAACCCAGCATTTACTGTAAATCATCCATACACCAATTGGCCTAATCATTTATTTACTAACTAACTAAATAATCACAGAAATGCCTAAACAAACAAGCAAACAGTAGATATTGGTTACTAACAAATGATAGGGAAGATTCCCTAGTGGGCTAAGCCGATATGACGGCTTGGTGGACAAAGGGGGTGTGGACTGAGAGAGCGGGAAAGACAATGGATCACTACACACAGTGGATAATTATATTCATTGAAATTCTAATCCTTTGCACATGAACGCTCGCTCATTTGGGAATAATTGCAATCAATATATTTACACCAATATGTCGTTGTCTTCTCTGTTGGAATCGTCAGTCCGTCTGCTGGAGAGTCAGTTCATCAGAGTTTCTGGCTACTCATGGTGGCGGCTCCTGATAGTGTCTGTTGTAATGGATACGTCAGGCGTCTGTTGGGGTTCATTCCTTGGTCCTTGTCAATCATTGGCTCATTTGTGAAATTAGCATTCAGACAATATCTTCAAGTAAATCAATCAAAAACCTTTATTAATGCAATTGCAGACAGAAGTTGACAACAGGAACATGGCAGTAGCTTCTCTGAATTTATTAGCATTGTCTACTGTCACACAAGATCAAAATGTCAAAACCAGACAGTGGTTACTTCTCTTGATCCAGTTTCGGTCTGACTCAGACCTAGACCGTTTACACATTCTCCAAAATATGGATATTGTTCTCAAATTCTGTGATGTAGTAGAAGTTCCTTTGTTTTACTGTGAAACTCTCTCCATACTGCATGGCCAGGGAAGGAGAGTCTCCGCCAGGAATTTATGACCTGAGATAACAACCTGGGTGTAGGAGAGAGGGGGAAGCCACGATCTATACCCAGAAAGGTGCAGTTAATTCTAATTAACTTATTCTCTGCAGCAGAGGTAACTCTGGGTCTTCCTTTCCTGTGGTGGTCCTCATGAGAGCCAGTTTCATCATAGCGCTTGATGGTTTTTGCAACTGAACTTGAAGAAACTTTCAAAGTTCTTAAATTTCCGGATTGACTGACCATGTCTTAAAGTAATGACAGACTGTCGTTTCTCTTTGCTTATTTGAGCTGTTCTTGCCATAATATGGACTTGGTATTTTACCAAATAGGGCTATCTTCTGTATACCCACCGTACCTTGTCACAACTGATTGGCTCAAACACATTTAGAAGGAAAGAAATTCCACAAATTAACAAGGCACACCTGTTCATTGAAATGCATTCCAGGTTGACTACCTCACCTTTACACAGTGTGTAAAGCTGTCAAGGCAAACTGTGGCTAGTTTGAAGAATCTCAAATATATAAAATCTATTTTTATTTAACACTTTTTTTGGTTACTACATGATTCCATATGTGTTATTTCGTAGTTTTGATGTCTTCACTACTATTCTACAATGTAAAAATAAAGAAAAACCCTGGAATGAGTAGGTGTGTCCAAAACTGGTACTGTATGATCAAAAGTATGTAGACCCCTGCTCGTCAAACATCTCTTAACAAAATAATGAGCATTAGTATGGAGTTGGTCCCCCCCTTTGCTGCTATAACAACTTCCACTCTTCTGGGAAGGCTTTCCACTAGATGTTTGAACAATTCTGCAGGGACTTGCTTCCATTCAGCCACGAGTATTAGTGAGGTCGGACACTGATATAGGGTGATTAGACCTGGCTCGCGTTCGAATTCATCCCAAAGGTTTGATGGGGTTGAGGTCAGGGCTCTGTGCAGCTTATTCAATTTCTTCCACACTGATCTCAACAAACCTTATATATATTTTTTTTTACTACCCCCTTTTCTCCACAATTTTGTGAAATACAATTGGTAGTTAGTCTTTTCTCATCGCTGCAACTCCCTTAGACTCGGGAGAGGCGAAGGTCGAGAGACATGCGTCCTCCAACACAACCCTGCCAAGCCACACTGCTTCTTGACACACTGCTCGCTTAACCCAGAAGCACCAATGTGTCGGAGGAACACCGTCCAGCTGGCGACCAAAGTAAGCTTGTGGGCGCCTGGTCCGCCACAAGGAGTCGCTAAAGTGTGATGAGTCAAGGAAATCTCGGGCGGCCAAACCCTCCCCTAAACCGGACAACGCTGGGCCAACTGTGTGCCGCCTCATGGGTCTCCCGGTCACGACCAGCTGTGACACAGCTTGAGATTGAACCCGGGGCCGTAGTGACGCCTCAAGCACTGCAATGCAGTGCCTTAGACCACTGCGACACTCGGGAGGCTCTGACAAACCATTTCTGTATGGACCTTGCTTTGTGCACAGGGGCATTGTCATGCTGAAACAGCAAAGGGCCTTTCGCAAACTGTTGCCGCAAAGTCGGAAGCACAGAATCGTCTAGAATGTCATTGTATGTTGTAGCATTAAGAGTTCCCTTCACTGGAACTAAGGGGCCTAGCCCGAACCATGAAAAACAGCCCCAGACCATTATTCCTCCTCCACCAAACTTTACAGTTGGCACTACGCATTCGGGCAAGTAGGACTGCCAGATGGTGAAGCGTGATTCATCACTCCAGAAAATGCGTTTCCATTCCATACCATTTTTACGCGCTTCTTGCTTCAGCACTTGGCAATCCCATTCTGTGAGCTTGTGTGGCCTACCACTTTGCGGCTGAGCCGTTGTTGCTCCTAGACGTTGCCACTTCACAATAACAGCACTTACAGTTGACCTGGGCAGCTCTAGCACAGCAGAAATTTGACGAACTGACTTGTTGGAAAGGTAGCATCCTATGACGGTACCACGTTGAAAGTCACTGAGCTCTTCAGTAAAGCCATTCTACAGCCAATGTTTGTCTATGAAGATTGCAAGGCTGTGTGCCTGATTTTATACACCTGTCAGCTGTGGCTGAAATAGCTGAATCCACTAATTTGTAGGGGTGTCCACATACTTTTGTATATATAGTGCATCTTGCTGCGCTTTGTAAACGCAGATCAAAAATGCTTCTTATTATAGTTTCTGCTTTGCATCAGACTAATTTTGTGCTTCAGTTGCACTTCTTCACTCAGATGAAAATTCCCGAATTGCATTATAATCAGTACTTTTCTGTGGTAAACTGCAAGATTAACTTAGAGAAAAACATTAGGAAATGTAGCTGGCTGCATTCTTTCTATGGTAATCATTACAAATATGATGGTCATGCATAATTTTTTGCAAAAAAGTCCTTGCTTTTTAATTGTAAGCTCATTTACTTGTGTGGCTGCTAGCCAAATAGCATAGCACTTCTGTTGCCAGCCAGACCTGCAGCCACTGGTGTTTGAGCCAGCACCCCAACCCACACTGCAGCTAGTGTCTCGTCTAGACCAGCCATCACTGGATTTAATTCCAGTGCTGGTCCCAAGACTACCTTCTGCCCTTGCAGACCTGCTTGGCTTGGACCTGATGCCCAAGCTGACTCGCTAGCTAGTGTCTCAGTCAGGGTCCAATCGAGCACCTGATCCTTCACGGTCTTTCCTGGACCTAGCAGCAGCAGATACTGTGAGCAGGTCGTCCCTCACTGCCCGCTCCATCCATGCCACTGAAAGGGTGGAGACATGGGGAGGCAGGGCTTACAAGCACCAGACATCACGGGCGGCGAAGATGACACAAGGCTGCGCCGCCGCACAAGGATTTTCTTGACATTTAAAAATGCCTCCATTCAAAGACACAAGCTCTGAGACACTTTACACAAGCAGAGGTACTGGGAGGATGGACTTTCCATTTTTTAGCTCTGCACCCCCAACTTTCACACCTTTGCTCCTGGAACCAATGACCGTATATATGAATGGACAAAGCCATTGATCACGTGACATGATTAATTCCTATGTGAAGACTCAATGAAGTCGGTTAAGATGGCGTCTCATGGAGACATAACATGCATAGTTTGAGCTACTGCAGGAAGTGATGTTGCAGGCTAGCTCAGTGCTGCCACCTCTCATTGATTAATGAGAGGGGGCAGCACCTCCCGGCCGGCTCGGCCCTCCCTTCCTGCTCTGAGTGACTCAGAACAGAGCTACGGGCAGCTGAGCGAAAATTGAGGAAAACTAAACTCCTGGAGGACCTATCATCCTTTCACTCCCTCCTCTCTACCTTCTCTTCCTCTGTGTCCACTGCTAAAGCTACCACTATACATTTCAAGCATATGCCTCTAACACTAGGAAACTCTCTTCCACCTTCTCCTCCGTCCTTATTCCTCCACCCCCTACCTCTCTGTGGACGAGTTTGTCAACCACTTTGAAAAGAAGGTTGACGAAATCTGCTATTCATTCACTCAGCATATTGAGTCCACTGGTTTCACTCACACAGAACTACCCTACGCCTTGACCTCTTTCTCCCCTCTCTCTCCAGATGAAATCCTGCGACTAGTGAGGTCTGGCCACCCGACAACATGCCTGCTCAACCCCATCCCCTCCTCCCTTCTCCAGACCATCTCTGGAGACCTTCTCTGTCCTGGCACCCCAATGGTGGAACCAGCTTCCCCCTGAAGTTAGGACAGTAGCGTCCCCCCCCCCCCCCCTCCCTCCATTTCTAGCTCTGACTCTACTGATAGCTACTTTATTGAGGAAAAATGTACTTTCTATTCCTGTGATATGTGGTTGTCCCACCTAGCTATCTTAAGATGAATGCACTAACTGTAAGTCGCTCTGGATAAGAGCATCAGCTAAATGACAAAAATGTAAATGTAAAAGGCAGACTGCAGGCTGCCATTAGCAACTAAATTCTCCTTAACTTCTTCTGTGTGCCATTTTTTTTTTAAATGATCGGTTTAAGGACATACAATGAGTATACAAAAAATTAAGAACACCTGTTCTTTCCATGACAGACTGACCAGGTGAATCCAGGTGAAATCTATGATCCCTTATTGATGTCACTTTTAAAATCCACTTCAATCAGTGTAGATTAAGGGGAGGATACAGGTTAAAGAAGGATTTTTAAGCCTTGAGACATGGATTGTGTATATCAGAGGGTGAACGGGCAAGACAAAAGATGTAAGTGCCTTTGAACTGGGTATGGTAGTAGGTGTCAGGCGCACCGGTTTGTCTCAAGAACTCCAACACTGCTGGGTTAACGCTCAACAGTTTCCTGTATGTATCAAGAATGGTCCACCACCCAAAGGAAATCCAGCCAACTTGACACAATTGTGGGAAGGATATGAGTGTACATGGGCCAGCATCCCTGTGGAACACGTTCACTACTTTGAAGAGTCCATTCCCCGACGAATTGAGGCTGTTCTGAGGGCAAACAGGAGGAGTGCAACTCAATATTAGGAAGGTGCTCCTAATGTTTGGTATACTCAGTGTACATCTGGTGTATTAGAAACAATTATTAGTACCATGATTGTCTTTAAAACCATTTTTTTTATATACACGAAGATTGACCAAGATTGACATTTTTCCATTCACTTCAGTGGCTTCAATGAGAGGGGGCAGTCGTTCTCCCCTGCCTGGAACATTCTGTTGCTATGGGCAACTCTGCTGAATAAGTCAGCTGACAGATGTCAGTGAAACAGGCCTGGTCCTAAAGCACACTGTTCCCTTGTTTTTTTATCACATTCCAACGATAAAACTGGCGGGGGCAAAAATGCTATTTCAGAATGTGGGGGGGACAAATTGATCCGACGGATGGCAGCCCTCATGGCCAATTTTTTTTACACGCTAGCCTAGCAACAGTAGCTTAGCATACTACTGCTAGCTGCTATTGTGTATATACTGGTCTATTGTATGCTATGCTAGCCCTCCTGTGTAATATGCTACCATTACTGCTATGTAGCATGTTAGCCCACTTGTATACTATAGTCTTAGCGTGCCCTGACCATACTGTGCATATATACGGTTTGATCGTGTGTTGTGTTAGGTTATACATTGGTAGCTAATAGTAGTAGCATATGTGCCATTTCCTGCTGTTTCCTGTTTACATATGTAGCTATTTATGCCATATCACAATACTATTTACTATACAGTTATTATTCATTCTAGTGCTACCGTTATGCATAGCCATAACAGACTGTGCACTGTGTAATACATGCACTCTATTTCTGTTCTCTATACAGAACAGAGAACCACTTCCACGACTAGTATATCCTCCTTATTTGCTGTGTGTGTGTGTCTGTTTGGTGTGTGGCAATAAAGTGTGAATTGTATCTCTGTCTCCTGCTGGTCATTATCAGTTCTCTTACTGGGACTCTAGGACAATTGTAGCCTATCAAAAATCTAAACTGGCAGCTCTTTCGAGACCACCACCCATTTGTGGAGCTCTTTCTCAGGCTGTACTTGACCAACATTAGAACGGGAAACTACGTGTAATAGGGTATGGGTCCAGAACTCTAACTCCAGCAGAGAAAAACGACCACCGTTCTGGCAAACTTGAGTTTTTAGCGCTGAAGTAGGCGATCTGTGACAAGTTTAGTAACCACCTACCTACCTTTACAGACTACTACCCATTGACCTATGTTCTGAGCACAACAAGACTCAATGCAGTAGGTCACTGCTGGGTCGGGGAGTTGGCTGACTTCCACTTTGACTTTAAGTACAGATCTGGGAAGAAAAATGCAGACGCTGACATGCTGTGACATTGTCCTGTCAATCTCCACAGCCACGTGGGTGAATACACGAAAGCTATGCTACCAGAAGTCGGCTCAAATCAAATTTTAGTTGTCACATGATTACTTACAACAATAAAGATTTTTTTTTTTTATAATATAAATGCCTGGACTTTTAATTTGAGAATATCTTATACAACGGGTTAAAGTTCTGTGTAGTAACCCCAGGTGTAAAACAGTAAATAATCAAATCAAAGTTTATTTGTCACGTGCGCCGAATACAACAAGTGTAGACCTTACAGTGAAATGCTTACTTACAGGCTCTAACCAATAGTGCAAAAAAGGTGTTAGGTGAACAATAGGTAAGTAAAGAAATAAAACAACAGTAAAAAGACAGGCTATATACAGTAGCGAGGCTATGAAAGTAGCGAAGCTACACACAGACACCGGTTAGTCAGGCTGATTGAGGTAGTATGTACATGTAGATATGGTTAAAGTGACTATGCATATATGATGAACAGAGAGTAGCAGTAGCGTAAAAGAGGGGTTGGCGGGTGGTGAGTGGCGGGACACAATGCAGATAGCCAGGTTAGCCAATGTGAGGGAGCACTGGTTGGTCGGCCCAATTGAGGTAGTATGTACATGAATGTATAGTTAGTGACTATGCATATATGATAAACAGAGAGTAGCAGCAGCGTAAAAAGAGGGTTTGGGGGGGGCACACAATGCAAATAGTCCGGGTAGCCATTTGATGACCTGTTCAGGAGTCTTATGGCTTGGGGGTAAAAAACTGAGAAGCCTTTTTGTCCTAGACTTGGCACTCCGGTACCGCTTGCCATGCGGTAGTAGAGGGGTGGCTGGGGTCTTTGACAATTTTTAGGGCCTTCCTCTGACACTGCCTGGTTTAGAGGTCCTGGATGGCAGGCAGCTTAGCCCCAGTGATGTACTGGGCCGTACGCACTACCCTCTGTAGAGCCTTGCGGTCAGAGGCCGAGCAATTGCCGTACCAGGCAGTGATGCAACCAGTCAGGACGCTCTCGATGTTGCAGCTGTAGAACCTTTTGAGGATCTCAGGACCCATGCCAAATATTTGTAGTTTCCTGGCTACTTCTCAAAGTATTCAATTGTCAAGAGGATTAAAACAAGGCTGTTTATTATCGGCATATCTATTTATGATGGACAGCATCTCTAAGCCTGAGCGAGATCTTAGAATCGTCCAGCAGCAACAAGGACACGGAAGGAAAGGAGAGTGAAGAGGAGAAGGAGGTGCTAAGGGTGGTCACGTCACCATGGTGTCCTACCTCGTCAACAACCCCAACAACATACTGTCGGTCCCCGCACCAGACCTACAGTATCTCAGCTCACACACCCACTCCCATGACATCTCTCAGGTAGGGACCGCTAGATTACTAACATACAACTACTCTACTTCTACAAACATGTTTGTTTATTTGTCTGGATGGAGTTGTATTGACATTAAGTTGATACCAAATATACTTTTGTAATATCTCCTTACATCTTACCGAACCCAAACAGGCTCCAAGAGTTCCATTCCTAGCCCTGGCCATGGTGGAGCCAGACAGAGTACCCTCCAACATCACAACACCTCTACCCATCATCACAAAAAGGTCAGTCCAACAGCAAATATAGGTCCAACTTTGATAATTCCCAGACCAAGACGACAACTAGACATCAGTTGATTGCACAAGGCATCAACGCGTTATAATGATTACTGTAATTTGGGATGCTAAAACCTTGTAGCTAACTAGTTGTATTGTCCTGTGTGGCTGTCTCCGGAAGCTCCAAGCAGAGGCTGAGTCCCCTACAGCATAGCCGCATCACTGCAGACGGTCTAGACAGACCTGCCACCTGTACCAGCTCCTGGAGTGCATTATGGAAGAGGCGGAGGGCAAGCTGAATGAGCTGGGCCTATGTGAAGGTCTTACATGTGTTGACTAATACTGCTTTTTTAAATAACTTTGCATGGGTGAGCTGGATAGATGACACACACCACTTCCTCAAGCTGAACTGGAAGAGGTAGCTGCAGCTACAGTATGGTCCATTTTGTGTCTTCAACAGTTTCCAACACTGACAGGAAAAGACATGCACTGCTGTGAAGGATCCTGCCTGACACAAATACTTCAAATGGCACAATTACATAAGAGGCTGTCTGTTTGACAGGTGTTTATCGAAAGGAAACCACAAGAACACTATCCCTCACAAGATAGACTAAAAACAGTGAGTAAAGTGATTGTTTGATTGAAACAGTTTTATCATAAACTAATAATTAATTACATGTTGACTACATACAGTATTTTATGTTACCCTTTCCTGATATGATTTAATAAATGCTGACTGCTGTCTCTAGGTTAGTCTCGTCTGGCACAAACACTTAAACCGAGTGGCACTGCGGTCTAAGGCACTGCATCTCAGTGCTAGAGGCGTCACTACAGACCCTGGTTTGATTCCAGGCTGTATCACAACCGGCCGTGATTGGGAGTCTCATAGGTCGGCGCACAATTGGCCCAGTGTCGTCCGGGTTAGGGTTTGGCCGGGGTAGGCGGTCATTGTACTTCGAATTTGTTCTTAATTGACTTGCCTAGATAAATAAATGTAACAAAAAAAGCTGTCATCAAGGCAAAGGGTGGCTACTTTGAGGAATCTAAAATATAAGATACAGTTTGATGTGTTTAACACTTTTTTGGTTACATGATTCCATATGTGTTATTTCATAGTTTGATGTCTTCACTATTATTCTACAATGTAGAAAATAGTAAAAATAGAGAAAAACCCTTGAATCAGTCGTTGTGTCCAAACTTTTGACTGGTACTGTATATCTTTGCCTTGACAATTTTATGACATTCCCCCTTTTTATATTACTATTGAAATAAAATATTCGTTCAAAAAACATGACAAATTGTGAGAATTATTTAAAAATTAGAAATGCAGGACTTATTTTGCATGACTAATCAACACTTATTTTGAAATCGGAAAAGAACAGAATTTGATTTTTTCATTAAAATAAGGCACTATAGAGCACCACAGTGGAGGTGTCATGATAATACCCATAAAACGTAGCTGTCAAACAGGGAAATGGTTCCATTCTTTTTCCACCATTCATTTGTCCCACAGAGGATTTTATAAATGCTTAAAATAAGGGCTGTGTTTCGTGTAGGCTGTCGTGACTTTACTTTCATTAATCTGATGATTAAAATTAATCATGTAACAATTAACTCATTAGGAATTGGGGCACCACGAGCGGTTCTTTAGAGTTAACATCTCCCGAATTAAACTCTAAAGGTCTTTACCTATCACATCCATAAACAGTCAACATAATCATAACCTCAAATTATATCATCATTCTGAACAGTCGTAACCTCCTGCATCTGCAAAAAAAACAGCCTTACTTATGATTCAGTCCTACACAAATTGGTTTAATTATTTATTTACTAGTTAGCTAAATAGTAACACGGGATAAACATACACACTTAATACAATAGAAACAGGTCCCTAGCGGACTGACACAATATGGCGGCTTGTTACAAAGAGATGGAGAGAGAGACAGACACTTAACGTTGGTACATTTTAGACACTACTCTCACAGTAATCATATACTTTACACACAAACCACAGCCTATTTGGAGTAAGGAATCATGAATGTATTTACCTGTAAATGTCTTGGTTCTTCGCGTATTTCTGTCGGAGCCAGGCCTTCTTGGAGAGGGTGTTGGGCCTTTTCACGGCACGCTTGTAAGGCTTTGATTGTCCAAAAGGGGTCCCCACCACCTTGTTATTTTTCCATTCGCTCTGGAAGATGATTCTTTGAAGATTGACACGCCTGGCTAGCCTACGATTCCCAGTGGGGTGATGAGTAGTAAAATATGATGGTTTGAAGAGAGTAGTAGAATGGTCCACCTTAATTTAGCTTTTCTAGATACTTTACTTAGGACATCTAATCAGCCATACCAGTGATTGTCTGGGAGATTACGTTATCGTCTCTACCTCGTGTTGAGATTGAATTCGAACCACTTGGACGTGAGCTGCAGCTACACATCTCTCTGGTCTGAAATTAATTCTTAACCCATGGTTTTATACAGTTTGTTCAAAAGGGGGTGGTTCGTGAGGCTGACACGCTCTCTGACCTCACTCAAGTGGGTGGTGACTACTTGTACAAAGTTATAGAAACAATTTCCTCTCATAGTTTCTAAGATCACATCACTCTCTTAACAAAAACACTCATCATGTTTCGTATCTCATACACAACTTCGTAAATGTAGTGTATATACTTTTCAAGTTACAGTATTTCCTTTATAAAAAAAATTATGACATCACAAAATAACAACCAAAATGACATAACTTTTTAGATAGCCTTTGACCATTCCCCACATTCTATGTTAGAAATATTGTTCCAGTATTCGCTTTAGAACGTGTTAGAGTTTTGGCGGGAAAATGTCTGTGAAACAAAGACATATTCCTGTATGAATTTGGAGAGGGATGTTCTCTCCTTGACTTACAACAGGGTGTGGGCTGTCAACCCCCCTCCAGCCAGCCAGCCAACCCCCCCCCCCCCCCCCCCCCCCCAGAGAGAGGGTCTGGTTGAAGTCATCCACTGCAAAGCTGATCCAACCCATCCGGATCCTCACAGGACAGTCATGACAAGGCTTAGCCTGGCGTGATGTTTTGATAACCATGCATTATCACTCATACTGTGGTACTTTATTATTGTGGTCGAATTTCCCCTACCCTGACTGACAGTCCCCTCACCATATCACCCTCCCCTGTCCAATCCCCCTCCAACAGAGACAGGACTCCTTCACCACCTTTAAATACCCAGACCTGTCACTAATCAGTGTGGTAGACCTTACCATTTCAGTTTGCAAGTGTTTTGTTACAAGACACCTTATTGCTTGTAACCCTTTCCTTTGTGTATTTTGAATGTGTTTAGGACCAAGAAAGTTTGTTCTTATTTCTTAATTTAGATTATCATTTGATTTAGAACATTTACTGTTTGTTTGCTTTATGCATTTCCTTTACTCATGTTTAAACCTATTGCCTAAGTTTCTTCACTGTAAAATGATTTTAATGTTAGAGATTCATGAGTATATTCGTTTATCTGCGTATGGTTTATATGAAATCACTACCATGTATGTTTTTTGTTTCCTAGTTAATCATTCCATCCTTACATCCTCAATCTTGTTGTCATTATCTTCAATTCAACTGAAGTAATAAACTGGGCATCAGCCCTTTGAACTGCAAACCACCATCTGTGTTTTAATGGACACCACCATGATAGCCCTAACTCAAACCAACAGTTACAGCAAGATGCAGTCCTTTTACCACCACAACTGTGATCCGTTTTTAGAATTATTTAGAAAATAGGAAATTGCTGGAGTTTTTATTTTGGCAAGACAAAGTGAGGGACACTAATTTTGAAATAAGGGCTGAGGACTGCCTTGTGGTGGTTGAGGCGCATCTACAGCGGGCGTGGGGTCTCTGTTTGCAGATCTTCACAGATGGATCAAGGGACCCAGGCAGTGGGAGAGCAGGGTTTGGGATGCGGCTGTCTGATGGAGCTTCAGTCTTTGCTGAAATGCTAGCACAAGTGTGGGCATTGGGATGGGGGGGAAGAAGTGGGGCATAAAAGGGTAATTTTGTGTTCAGACTCTGCTGCTAGCCTGGTTCCGCTGAGAGAAGGGAAGTCAAAGTCATGTCCAAACCTGATAGAGCTGTTGGTGGCACTTTAGGTAGGGGGAAATGAGGCACCAGATAAGGCAACTCTGAAGAGAGAGGTAGATCTGGTGGTCCTGTTGGGGGGTGCTGGGGGGGGGGGATAGGAGCATCGAAGCATAGGGGTTGACCCAGGAGTGGCAACATGAGTGGAGGAACGGGGAAGGCACATCATAATTCTTAAGAAGGTCCATAGGTATCTGGGGATGGAAAGGAGGGCTGAGGTTCTGTTGACAAAGCTGAGGTTGGGTCATTGTGGGTTATTGTTACTGGGGAAACACCCAGAAAGGAAGAGTGAGGAATGTGGGGAGGTAGACTTAAGCATGTCCTCTTATATTGCAGGTGGTATGCTGAGGATAATTCTCTGTGAGCTGGCTGAGTTGTATGTAACCACATTTTCGCTTGTAACAATTTTGGCCTCAAATGACAGGCAGCGCGAAATAGCAAGGAAGCTGTTGTTTCTCTATTCCACCGGCCTGCACCTACAGGTGTGAAGCTATTCAGATATTTATATGTATAATTCGCACTCCGATTTGAGAAAGGCAGCAATACAGCGTCTAATAGTCTGTGGGAACGCAAACTCATGGATCTACATACAAAAATATTGTGGGTGGAGTAAATCCTCTCGCTTTGCCTCTTTCTGTCTGGTTTTACCAACGATATGTATAAACCCTGGATGACTAACGGGGATGCTGTATTGAATCCACCGCGGAGACATCTTTTTTTATTTTACCTTTATTTAACTAGGCAAGCCAGTTAAGAACAAATTCTTATTTACAATGACGGCCTACCAAAAGGCCTACTGCGGGGAAGGTGGCTGGGATAAAAAAAAAAAAACATAAATATAGGACAAAACTACATAAAGAGAGACCTAAGACAACACCATTGCAAGGCAGCAACACATGACAACACAGCATGGTAGCAGCACAAAACATGGTACAAACATTATTGGGAACAGACAACAGCACAAAGGGTAAGAAGGTAGAGGCAACAATACACCACGCAAAGCAGCCACAGCTGTCAGTAAGAGTGTCCATGATTGAGTCTTTGAATGAAGAGATTGAGATAAAACTGTCCAGTTTGAGTGTTTGTTGCAGCTCGTTCCAGTAGCTAGCTGCAGCGAACTGAAAAGACGAGCGACCCAGGGACCTTTGACAGAATGTGACTGGTAGAATCTTGGCACACCTCAATTGTAAAACATTTTAGAAGCTATAGAAAGGCATTTATTAATGTCTACATTCGTTTTTGACACGTTTATTCTTAGGCATTGTTTTACATTATACTGTGCGCTAAACATAAAATTAAACATTTTCCTTTGTATTTTTTTTGTAATGTTACTGTCCCCACTACAACAAAATACTTATTTGTAATTTTGTCCTTAACATTTCATTGAATTACTGTAGAATTCGATTCATTCCTATGGAGGATGCTCCTACTAGGAAGTGCCAATATGGCCGACCGGCGGCTTCAAATCCCCACTATAGACAATAGATATGCAATCCAGGGTTTATGTTTTTCCCGGTGAAAAGAGGAGCAGTTGACTTTGCCGGGGTTTATTATATTTTTAAAACCACTGAGCTAGTTACATCGATGTCTTCTAAGTCAAAAGTGCAATACAAGGGGAAAAGGTAGGTGCTGCCGGTGGCATGTAAACATTTAGCTACTAAGTAATGAAACAACGGCAGCTGTCTAACTCTGTTAGCTGTTTTAGCTAACGACCTTTGCGCATACAAATTAGCTAAGGTGAAGTTAGTTGCTACAATAATCCTAGCGAGTAGCTAAACGTATTTCGACTTCATTGAGCGGGCAAGCTGTATGAAACAGCCAAGAGACTGCATTTGTTTAAGTATACTAGGTATCTATAGATAACATGCTGGTAATAATCGATAGTGTTCGGCGTTATCTGGGATCCCTACCCTCACCCAGGCAGTGTTTCGCCTCGTCCTGGAGGTGAACATTTCGTAACATCCGCAATAATATCTGCTACACACGTAACGTTATGTGACAAATACAATTTGATTTCATTATTTTTGCCCTAACACCAGATTCCACCAATCAAATGTTTAATGAGTTGATTAGTGGAATTAGATGTGTAGTGTTAGGGCAAAAATACAAATGTGTACCCTTTCGAGACCCCAGGATCAGGATTTCGCTACACGCGCAATGACATCTGCTAACCATGTGTATGTTACCAATACAATTGGATTTATATCACTATAAAACACCGAATCATGATCACTATGGGAAAATTAGCAGCTGTTATATTTGTGCATTTTTTACATTCATATGAAATAGTGAGTCTGGAACTCTTCGCCTTTCTGGCGGTGGCTGGCACTGGTAACTTGAAGTGTATTTCCAACATGGAAAATCATTCGTGTGTTCATCGCGTATTGGGCCTGTACATTTTTGAGGTTGTGTGACAAAAGCTGAAAAAGATTCGCTTGTCTGTCTTGAACCCACTTTTGAAGGGCCCTTCTCTTTCTACTAGTGGTGGTGTACGTGTGGAATGCGAAACTGATGCAGGTTGTTCCATAGAAATATAATAAAGGGTTGCTCTGCGCACTATCTGACGGAAACAACCTATGACGTAGCAACCAGCCTTGGTTCGTGGCTTGATAAATACATTGCACATGAAAGCAAACAAGGGAGCTACATCAAAGGATTTAAACGGAGAGATATCACTGGAGACCCAGCAACACAAGGTAGCTATAACCTTAGGAGTTCGTGGTTGACGTTGTACGTCTGTTTTTCAAGAATACGCCATGTTCTTACATGGCCAACTCAACGATTCGAGCCTCGTCGAGACAAGCGCCTCCATTTTTACCGGAGTTAACGTTACATGACATTTAAACCCGCATAAATGTATTGACCAACCGGTTAATTGTCAAAGACGGTACTGTTTTAAAATGAGAAGCACTGACATGTTGTCCTATAATGATCAAAGAAAAAGTAAAACCAGCTGCCTGGTGAGGGCTTACTTTTTTATAACAAAAAACGTCTCGGAAAGCTTCCATTTGTATCAGTTAACGTTACTTTGTTGCAAGAGATCATTGCAAGGGACTGGTTACATGCTATATATTAGCCGATCAAAGTCAATGCCAGAGGTAGGAAACTCGATTCACTGGTGGGACGATTTTTGTCGAAGCGAATGCATGTTTGGGGGGCTGGATCATAGTTGTCAATTTGTAGTGTACAAATTATTATAATTATGTCCAAAAAGAGATTGTATTTGAAAATAACAATAATTTCATCATAACATGTTTGCATTGAGATACGATCACATACGTCTTTATGTGGGAATACTTGGGAACCGATATCCTAAATTAAACTAATCTGTCAAAAACCCAGCACGATGGCTATGACAGGTAGTGAATGAGCAAACATTTTAGGATGCGGTTTTGTGGGCTCAATAATGACAGAGCTAGGGATATTATGTGAGATAGCCCAACACCAGCTTTGAGGTGAGTCAACAAGAAGCTATGAGACCAATTCAGAACTAATAGCCTATCCTAAACATTTCTTCCAACTTAATGCCCTTACTAAAATGAACAATTTTCGGTAGTCTCCACACATGCATGCTAGTGATTAACAGTATACAGCACTCAGTATATTTTGAAGTATAGTAGGATCTCCCTGTGGAGCCTGGACCCTGATCATGAATCTGTTGGTGGTCACGGTGACAATTAGTCTACTGTAATAGTAGAATGCACCTTGTTTAATTTCTTAAATCTGATACTTACTTTCCCCAAAATTCTCTCTGTTTGTGTTAAGAGATGGAAAGCAGAAGTGAAAATGGAGAGGGAGCAGGAAAGTGAGAGTTTATGTGGCGGTTTCACAGCAAAAGGGAACAGAAATGTAACTTCAGTGCTGACAGTAACCTATTTCCATTCCATGTAATATTTAGACTAGGGGAAGCACTCACTTTACTAGTGCATAGCCAATGAATTTAGTTGATTGTTCAAGCGCAACCCCCTATTCGGCTCACAGTTGATCCCTGAAAGCAGACAGTAGTTCACTGAACAAAGGGAAGATTTAAGTCTTTGGAAAGAAAACACAAAGAAATGCTGTTCTGTCAAAGTAACATAGTATGTCTCAAAGGCTAACCCTGTAACAACTGTGCCTCTGCAGAATGTTTACTGTGGAGGAGCGAGAGAAGGCCACCCTCAGGCAGTGTGTGCAGGCCCGCTGTCAGCTGGAGGAGGCCATCGGCGGGGTGACGAGGGCTGAGGTCCAGCTCAAGGATAACTCCAGAGAGGTGAGTCGGAAGACCCTTGGCCCCACCCAGGAATGACACAGTTCTAGTGGCTCAGGAGGAACCATCACTGGGTCAGTCTTTGTGCTCCGGTTATGTCAGGACATACAATGGGCTCTATGTTCTAAACAAAGTAGTTTTCAAGGATTTAGGACAAGCACCATGGTTAGTCACCCCAGGCCTCAGGAAGGCAGATGGCTTTTGGGTGTATGTTTTGATGTGCTGGGAAGCCTAGTACACCTTGGCAGGGTAATCATTAGTATTCTACAAAGTGATCCATGGCATTATTGTATGTCATAACTGTGGCAGACAGGCTAAGCCCTGATATGTTAGATGTGTTGTTAAAATGGGTCTTTGTCCTCCTGTCGTGGCCACAGTTAATGATTAGTATGTGGCTCATGTTATGAGGGTAAGAAGGGGAACCGGAGAGACCAATAATTGAAACATGACTACGGGATAGAGTTCCCCAGACCTGCCTTTTTTATAAGGCAGCAGCAGGGGGTGAGGCTGGTCATTGCAGTCGGAGAGTACACCGACAGCAGAGCATCCACTACTGCAGAGCAGCTCACTTCTCACTGCGTCTTAGAGAATCATTCAACCTTTTTCTGACTAACCAGCTGAGGAATAGGTAGATCCTTATGTTATTGCCCTTATGCTTGGAGCAGATTGCAGATGGGTGTATAGGTCGGTGTGCTGTCTTGTCTGTGCATCTGACCTTGCTTAGTGTCAGCAGCAGGAGATTTAAAGAAGCTACTCAGCCCTTGAGTGTTCTGTATCAGATCTCAGGGCAATGACTTGACAGCAGTGTTTGAATTTGTGTGCGTACGGATTCTCGTATGCAGATTATTATAATATATTTTTTTACTGTTTTGCTAATTTCTCTTGTGTTTACAGGTGAAGTCCCAGCTTCAGACCTGTATCAGCAGACACCTGGAGTCTATGCGTTCCCGTGAGGTGTGGCTGCTGGAGCAGATTGACCTTGTGCAGCAGCTAAAGGGAGAGGCTCTGCAGGCACAGCTACATCAGCTTCACTCGGTGAGTATTAACCCAGGTGTCTGCACACTCATTGCAGGATTCTCTGCACTGCACAGTGTCTGCTCAGAAACCTCTGAAGGTCCAGTTCCATTTTGTTTCTTACTTCAGTGACCACCTCTTCGTGTTAATGGCGCCAGGTCTGACCTTCTTCTCCTTTTCTCTCCCTCTCTCTTTTGCCCACAGCTCCGGGGCCAGTTTGACATTCTCATCCATCAGCTGGGAAACTTCAACAGCAACGACCTGGCCAACCAGCTCACCGGCTGCATGGAAAAGTACGAGACGGCACAATGGCCTCTGTCTTGGATCGAATGTGGTTTGGGAGTCCGCTTAAGACGTGGCGATTGAGCGATCATTTCAGCCTTTCTGCATTTGCTTCCATAATACCTCTATCGTTGTCAGTTAGACTTAGTCACAGGTTAGAACCTGAAGCTTGGAATGTGTTAGTAGAGGATGACGAGATGTGTGGGGTGAATTTTGGGTGGACTACTAAAATGTCTCTCTGTTCAGGTTATCTTCTCTGAACCTGACTCCTGAGGAAACCCCTGAGATGAGCTTCCAGGCTGACACTCGTTCCCTGCGCCAGGCCATCACCTCCTTTGGCACCATTGCCACCCAGGTACGTGACCCACTGGGAGCTACAAGCAGAAATGCACACACGGCTTAGGTTTACTAAAGGTATATTTCCTAGGTTTTTAACATGTACATTTTTATATTTAATATCAGTTGTAGTCTAGGAAAGAGTGTTAGAAAAACAATTTCTGATGTTCTTTGTGGAGGTGTACAATTGCATGCTATCAACATGCTGGGGGAAATCTTGGGGATTGGAGTTTTGAGGTAACCTAGTGATTCTACTGGTAATGCTGTCCTAGATGACTGACTGCCTTGTGGCCTAGTTCCTCGATCCATGTTATGTGTTAGTGCTTCTTACATAATACCCTGACATCTCCCACTGTCACTATTGATATAATGTTCATAACTTCTCTTTCATTTCCCCAGCACGTGGAAGGAGGCCCTGTGCTGAATATCGCCTCTCAAGGCTCAAATGCCAGCGAGCGACACTGGCTTCAGCAGGGTTGTCCAATCGCAGCTAAGAAACAGGTTTGTACCTTGATGATGTCACAGATGACACTTTTCCATCTAAAGCGGTGGTGACTCTGGATTGCTTGCACGGGGTCCCCACCCCCACAGAAGTACACTGTACTGACATGTCCACTCGTTTTTTGTTTGTAGAGGGTGGAGTCTGCACCTCTTGCCGACTGGCTCCTTGGAAACCGTCCAGAGACTACCGCCCCAGTTGGATACCACTTGAGCAAGAACCCACAGGATTGGTTGATCACCCGCAGGGATGTTCAGGTGAGAGCAGATGGCGGGAATTTAACTTCTTTGTGGCCTTAAGTCTATATCGAATCTGTGCCGAGAAACAGGTGAACTTTTAATTTACATTTACCACATCTAATTTCACATAAAAACCCACTTGGATTCCATTTGAAGTTAATAAGTCAAAATAGTGTTGACATTTCGAGTTGCATGGCTGATTACACCGACTGTTTTCTTTTTCCTCTGTTCTCCAGTCATCTTGCCCCATGGCCCCCTTTGACTTCCTTAAGGCCTGGGGCCAGCTGAATGATCTGGAGATGTGGCTACAAAAGACTCCCATCAGAGAGAGAACCAGCTGTAGCACCAGCAGCAGCTCAACCTTCTCCATCGAGAAAATCGATGAGTCTGAGTTAGACATGGCTCTGGAGGAAGAGGTGGGCCAAGAGGAAGGGGAGGAAGAGCGGGCTAAGACGGATGAACTGAGCGACTGGCTCATCACCCCGGCATCTGTTGCCAAGGAAACCACCAGCAAGAGCTGCCAGGCATCTGAACCTGACAGGTGGAAGCAGATCTTCAAACCTTTCCAGGAGGTCTTCTCCTCCAGCGAGTGGCTGCTCAAATCTGACTGCGGATCGTGCTGTGCGACCCACACCAAGCCTGTGGCGATTGAGAACCTGGGCAATCTCTTGTGCCTGAAGACCCTCCAAGCCTCAGCAGCCATCACCCCCGCCACCACCACACCCCAAACCCCCAACACACCCAGCTCTGTGGAGATCTGGCTGCAGCAGGCTATTCCAGTACAGCAGTCATGCAAAGCCAACGAGTCCTGCTCCAGCTACTCTCAGTGTGTGTGTGACAAGAACTGCGGCAAAGAAGCCCTCTGCGCCTGGCTCCTCAAGAAGGAGGGTCGGGACAAGAACGGGGTCTCTGTGGACAAGAACAACCCCAGCAAGCAGTCCATCCTCGAATATCAAGAGCAAGAACAGAATGTTCAGGCCATCCTGGAGGCCTGGCTCTACCCTAGCGAGCCTCGCAAGACCATGGGCTCCACATCCCCAGTCATGTCATCCCTCTCAGCCTGGTTGTCTCCACCAGCCTCCCAGGGTGAAAAGGCCAGCATGGAGGAACACAGCTCCCAGTTCAATGGCCCCAAGTCAGAAAGTCCTTTAAGCAAACCACTGCAGCCAGAGTGCTGGGTTTTACCTGAGAACACACACAGTAGCACCGCTGCCACACCAAGTCAGGAGACAACAAAGGAGCAACCCAGCATAGAACCAGAGGAAGACAAGTGGCTTCTACGCAAGAGGGCCAATGCTCAGGTAAGGTTATGGATCATGGACTGATAGGACAAACTCGTGTATAGTAGTCTTTGTAATACTTTTTTTTGGTAATCTGTGAATCTATTTAAGCCTCAAGTAAAAGCTGGGTCACTGACCATACTGTGTTCCTTGGTCTGATTTCAGGAGCGACTTGCCCCTCCCACAGTATGTGATCTATTTTCCTCTATGAAAATCGGTGGAGACAAAGAGAAGTGGCTACACAGGGTCCCTATACAGGTAAGAATCTTAATAGTCCCTAAGGGGTGCACCTTTTGGGTATTTGCCGTAGCACTACAAAGCTGATTCAAATAATCAACGCTTGATGATGAGTTGATTATTTGAGTCAGCTGTGTAGTGCTAGGGCAAAAACCAAAAGCTGCACCCCTTGGGGTCCCCAGAACCGAGTTTGAGAAATGCTGAAAGAGTCAGTCGTATTTCTCTGAACACCAACATGGGATTATTTTGGTCCATTTTGTTCATTATTTGTTCCTGGATTAATTGGACTTCCTTTCCCCGTCTTTTCCAGATGTGACAAGTATATCCAGTAGTTTTTTGAGGAGCCACTTTAATGCTGATCCTCGCACACAATGTCTTGATTTGCCATTTCCTCCAATTCTCTTCTGGGACTGGGCTTTTTTTATTTTCCTTTCCTTTGTTGTCATGGAGATATGCCTCCCGCCGCCAGTCTGAAGTAGACTGGGGTTACTGGAGCTACTACCATTATCTGATTGTTCTGAGCATTTAGGTCTGATGGAATTCTGTGAATTTGCCTTCTATAGTCACAGTAGAGTTGTCAATACCTTGTCAAGCTAGCAAGATTAGCCTTGGGCTCTAAAGCGAATCCGCAATGTGACTGAGAATCACTAGTCCCGAAAGGACCAGCTCACATGAATATGTAACATTATTTTCCTTTAGTTTGGGGGTGATGTGAGGCAGGAGGTTTGGGTGTGACAGAAATAAGAGATTTGAATCAACCATATTTTAGGAACACTTGTTTTTATTGAATGCGGTGAAGGGTTCTCTAATGTATGTCACTAATATGAATGGCTGGTCTTTGTAGTGACTATTTTTGTAGTGACTTTGTAGTGGCCATTCTCTTCATTGTTATGTCTTCTTCTGATCTTACAAGCTAAACCTAAAGGCATTGCCAAATACATCTACCCTTATTGCACTACCATAACTCTATAGTTCTGGTTTATGTGCCTAAAGTTTGCTTCATTGTATTTAGCGGATACATTGTGAAAACAGGGTCGGCTTGCCTCCTATATATCACCTGTGTGTTGAGATTTTCACTGCTGTGCAAGTGTTTTCATGTTACAAAAGATGCAAGCTGAAAACGTGCCCAATATCGAGTTTCCATTGATATGACTTTCGATTGGCTGAATCCAATGAAGAAAACATCTCCCGCGTAATCATTTTAGTACCTATCAAAATAACATGTATTGATGGCCTTTTGATGTGTATTTCTTTCTGCATAATACCTCTTTAGCTGTCTCTCCATAGTGCTTAGAACAAAGATTCTTCAAAATGTGTACATGGCTCTCTGCGAAGGAGAGTTGGAGAGGAGAAACACCATAGACGGACGGGTTGGTTGTTTAGCAACAAAACCGACGGGTGCGCAACTATGGGGCAAAACAGACGGGGTTGGTTTAGATTGTATTTAGTCTCAATGTTTATTGAAAACCAAATACATTTGCACAATGAGCACTTCTCTCAAATACATAGTTACATTTGTTGGTTAGCTAGCGAATTTGAGCCATATTCGCTTTGACATGAAATCAGTCAAAACACCTCAAAACAATAAATGGTATAAATAAGATACGAGCCACCTACGATTCCCCACATGGCAGCTTTGTCATTGTTGCTAGCTATCTGACCAGTCATAATGTGCGGCTTCCGGACACATCGATGCGCACATCAGTTTCTTGACGTCAGCCAACCCGTCTATGGTGCTCGATGAATGGTTCTAGTGTTTGATACTAGGACTTGGCTTTTCAGTTCATCTGGTGTGCCTGTGCAAATGCTATGATCACGTGTGTTCTGCTCTCTGGAGTCATGCCTGTACCATATTTAACTCTTAATAAAAACAAGTAAACCTTGAGCGCTGTGGTTGGACTTCCTCCTTTCGGAAACCTAGTGTTGCGATTGAACATTTATTGCCCAAACCAAGTTGCAAGCATAGGCTGTTAGTCTTGAGAAATGCACAGTGCAGCATTATCCAATGTTGTGATGATGCCAAGAATATTTGCTGCTGTTGCAATCCGAGTTGTGGATTAGATCAAACCAGTTGCAGCAGTCTTCCCATGATGACCGACATTAGCCAAGGATCAACCCAAATATAGATTTTGCTTTGATTACTATTCATTTATTAACTTTCACCTTTTGAGCTAGAAAAGGGAAGACATTTGTTCTCCTTTGAAAAAGCAATGAATCATATAGCTTCTGACATATGATTACAGTAGTGATGAGCAGAACAGACTTAATAGCCTCCTTTTCCTCTTGTTTACATCTTTATCTTTGGCATGTCAGGTGAAATCACAAGATGGCTTGGTAAGACATTACGGGGTAGGTAGTCTAGCAGTTAAGAGCAGTGGGTGAGTAAAAAATAAATCTGGTGTGCCCTTGCGCAAGGCACTTATAACCTTTTGTCTTAAGGGTAAAAAATGACCTGCCACTGTGTTTAACAGCAAAGAACCCCCTAAATTATATTTTTTCAACTTCAAATTTGGTGACTTATTCTAGAGTGACCCCAACATTAGAAAAAGTGAAACATCGCCTTTGTTCACATTTCCATGAAAGCTGTACACCACCAGGGTACAAAGATTGTCTAACAGGCTGACTACACCGCTCGCGTCGCGTGTGTGAGCGGTGCAAAATAAATTTAGACATGCATGTTATTCAATTATTGCACCCACAATGCTCACGCACACCAACGAGCGTCTGCGTTGCCAGGGGCTAAAATAGAAGTCAGTTCTATTTGTGACGCAGATCACACTGCAAGTCCTGCCTCTCCCATTTCCTCATTGGTTTATAGAAGCAGGTACCAACGTGCCATCTCCTCATTTGGTTATATCCACATGGGTGACTGAAAGATGAACGAGGTCAGTGGCGGTAATGCACCTAATTTATGAAAGTTGCCAATTGCAATATAAAGTCAAGAGAAGAAAAAGCTTGGAAGGAAGAGAGATGACTAGAAACAATTCGGTTGACCGTTTTATGTGTGGATTAATTGGCGGAGTAGAGGACCTTGTGCATTTCAGGTAAAATAACTCAATGTTTATATCCCAGGACAAATTAGCTAGCAACAGCAAGCCAGCTAAATAGGACAAATTAGCTAGCAAGTGTAAGCTAACTAGCTAAATTGGTCTGGCTCTGGGGTCATCTCTCCCTGGTACCATATAGAACAGAAACATTAACCCATGCTCTGGAATGCTCTTTAGGTTTTATCACCCAAAAGACATCGTAAATCTCCTGTCAGTGTTATCTCCCAGAGGCCCATCCTAAGTAGAACACACACACGATAGTTATAAGAATACTCTATTCTGTTGCATAAAACAACCATTTGATGTTATAATACTTTTATTGCAATCTTGCAAATTTCCACCATAATAGGTAACTCTCTGTCCACAACATAGCAGGGTGTAAAGCCATAGCACATGTTTTTCCAGCAGCAGACTATGATCGATAATGTCAAAAGCCGCACTGAAGTCTAACAAAACAGCCCCCACAATCTTTTTATTATCAATTTCTATCAGCCAATCATCAGTAATTTGTGTAAGTGCTGTGCTTGTTGAATGTCCTTCCCTATAAGTGTGCTGAAAGTAAAATAGCATTTTATCAGGTCAAAAAAAAAAAAAATTCTCAAAACTTTACTAAGGATTGGTAAAAGGCTGATTGGTCGGCTATTTGAGCCAGTAAAGTTGGCTTTACTATTCTTAGGTAGCGGAATGACTTTTGCTTCCCTCCAGGCCTGAGGACACACACTTTCTAGTAGGCTTAAATTGAAGATATTGCAAATAAGAGTGGCAATATCGTCCGCTATTATCCTCAGTAATTTTCCATCCAAGTTGTCAGACTCCGGTGGCTTGTCATTGTTGATAGACAAATGGAATTCGAAATTACAATTCTTGTCTTTCATAATTTGGTCCGATATACTTGGATGTGTAGTGTCAGCGTTCGTTGCTGGCATCCCATGCCTAATCTTGCCAATGAGAAAATCATTAAAGTAGTTGCCAATATCAGTCGGTTTTGTAATGAATGAGGCATTTGATTCATTGAATGATGGAGTTGCCTTTTTTCCCAAAATGTCATTGGTGTTAACTATCATTCTTTGTCACTTATCTTTGTTTCATAGTATAGTTTCTAATTATATTCAGTTTAGTCACATGATTTCTCAATTTGTAGTACATTTGCCAATCAGTTGTGCAGTCAGACTTATTTCCCATTCCTTTTGCCTCTCAACCATACCATAATTTTTTTTTTAAAAAGCTAACTGCGTCTCGTGAATTCATGCAAAAACAAGTTAGGTATTTATGTTAAACAAAGATTTTTATTTTAACTAAAACAAGTGTTTCCAGTATACAGTGTTCAGCTGCACACTCTGATGACGTCAGGAGAATGCAGCAAAGCTAGTGGAAGAAAATGTTCCTGATGGCAAGACCTGAAAATGGTTCTGTAGTAATGATCAAAAAACAATTTGACAGAGCTTGAAGACTGTTGAAAATAATAATTGAAAAATGTTGCACAATCCAGGTGTGGAAAGCTCTTAGAGACTTACCTAGAGAGACTCACATCTGTAATCGCTGCCAAAGGTGCTTCTACAAAGTATTGAGTCAGGGGTGTGAATACTTATGTAAATGTGGTATTTCATATTCAATAAATTTGCAAAACTTTCAAAAAACATGATTTCACTTTGTCATTATGTGGTATTGTGTGTAGATATGTGAGAAAAAAACACATTTAATACATTTTGAATTCAGGCTGTAACAACAGTTACAAAAGTCAAGGGGTATGAATACCTTCTGAAGGCACTGTATGTCTACAAAGGAAAAAGGATATATTTTGGGGAAATGTTTTGACTGGTCCATCCTCCAGTTTTTCTTAAGTTGGTCCCAGTTGTTGTACAGGCCATATAGACCTGCCGGCCAGGCCCCCTCACGCTGTCACATGTACATCACCTATAAAACACACAAACAGTGTGTGTATGTCATATCACAATCACACATAAGTCAGATCTAACCGGCCTACACTGATATCAAACCAACAATGTCATACACTGACTTATAAACAGTGACCAAAACTAGAGGTGTCAGCAGTCAGTCAGGGGAATTCTAGTACCACAGAGACATCTGACAGCTGACCATCCCTCTCACACCACCAGGGGAAAAACAGACAAACACAATAGGACGAAGACATGAGGTATGTTTCCACAGTCTACATTCAACACGGACTATTGACAAAGGCATAGTAAAAGGCCAGTTTGTTTGTGTGAATTTTCACACACACCTTGGGAAACTGGAAAGTACATACAGCTAACAACAACAGTGGTATATGTACTGGTTAATTCGTGGAACCTTCGCTTTCACGATGAGGTGCTCATCAGCACTAAGCGTGATTTCACACAGATACATGGGAAAGTACATAGGATCAGATTAGTGCGGGAATCAGGTTTGAATGGCAAAGCATGTCAATGAGAAGCCATTGCTATGGGCACACAGTGGCAAACATATCCAACAGTCTTCAGAGCGTGAGAGGGGAGTAGCAGTTGGAGTATGCCTGTCCCTGGCCCCATTCAGCAGCAGGGGATAAGACTGATAAAGTTCTCTCATACTGCAGTCACAGGGCCCACACCCACTACCAGCAGCCCCAAGATAAGGGTTTATAGGGCAGTATAGGTGCTATGTCACCATGGCAGGGAGAGAGAGACAGCTTGAAATACAAAACACCCCACTTACCCAACCCTGTAGGGTCCATACAAGCGCAGCCCACACCCATGGGTGCGAAACATGCTGTCATTGTCAAAACACACAGTGGATTGAACGACTGCTTCTGGATAATTTCCATAGCACCGGGAAATATATATTTTTCTTCTTGAAGAATTTAAATCCTTTCATTACAGGCTATGGAATAGGTTTGGGCATACAATTATTACTTGTTTTTCATTGCGTGTCAGGATTGTTATTCATATCCCACATATGACACTGAATCACTACCACTACTATTAAGAGATTTCCCAAATGAACCACTAGTCTGAGACCAAGTTGAATGTGAGGCAGACTCATGCATCAGCACAATAGGATAACGTTACAACAATGCAGGTTGGTTGTCAGTAGCCACAGAACAAAATAACACAGGGGACAAAAAGTCCACCTAGCTATGTTTGTCCTACTTCCCTAAGGAATGGGACACTGAAAAAAATGAGCTGCATGTCCACACGTTTACCTGAAAGGTTTGGTGATGTATAAGCAAGTCAAGCAAATGCACACATTAGGTATGTGTGAGGGAACACAGACACAAACCTTCACAAAGACACATGCAAAGCTCTCATTCCAAATATATCGTAATCTCTCCGACTCCATAATTCTTATTATATCGATCAGATTCCATCTGAGTGTTCTCACTGGTCAAGATCAGAGCAATAGATAGAGAGACATGACTCTAGTCTAGACAAGACACACCAGAACTGAAAACAACAGTCACTTCTTCATTCGATTCAGGTCCACTGGACACATTGGACGAGTGCAATCATAGGCATTTAACACCTCAGTGAGCAAGATATTCTCAACATGGCCTTAGTTTGACATTTGACTCAGCAACACCTTTCCAATGACACTAAGGGGTGATCAGCAAGGCTTTAACAGAGACGGAGAGAATATAAGCAAGAGTGAACGACCCTTGCAAATGTATAAAAAAATCCAAAATTGAAATATCACATTTACATAAGTATTCAGATCCTTTACTCAGTACTTTGTTGAAGCACCTTTGGCAGCGATTACAGCCTCGAGTGTTCTTGGGTAGGACGCTACAAGCTTGGCACACCTGTATTTGGGGAGTTTCTCTCATTCTTCTCTGCAGATCCTCTCAAGCTCTGTCAGGATGGATCAGGAACGTCGCTGCACAGATATTTTCGGGTTCAAGTCTGGGCTCTGGCTGGGCCTCGCAAGGACATTCAGAGACTTGTCCCGAAGCCACTCCTGTGGTGTCTTGGCTGTTTGCATAGGGTCGTTGTCCTGTTGGAAGGTGAACCTTCACCCCGTCTGAGGTCCTGAGCGCTCTGGAGTAGGTTTTCATCAAGACCTCACTGCACTTTGCTCCGTTCATCTTTCCCTCAAGCCTGACTAGTCTCCCAGTCCCTGCCACAGAAAAACATCCCCAAAGCATGATGCTGCCACCACCATGCTTTACTGTAGGAATGGTGCCAGGTTTCCTCCAGACGTGACGCTTGGCATTCAGGCCAAAGAGATCAATGGTCTGAGAGTCCTGTAGGTGCCTTTTGGCAAACTCAAAGAGGGCTGTCAGGTGCCTTAAACTGAGGAGTGGCTTCTGTCTGGCCACTCTACCATAAAGGCCTGATTGATGGAGTGCTGCAGAGATGGTTGTCCTTCTGGAAGGTTCTCCCATCTCCCCAGAGGAACTCTGGAGCTCTGTCAGAGTGACCATCGGGTTCTTGGTGACCTCCCTGACCAAAGCCCTTCTGCTCAGTTTGGCCCGGGCAGCCAGTTCTAGGAAGAGTCTTGGTGGTCTCAAATGTCTTCCATTTAAGAATGATGGAGGCCATTGTGTTCTTAGGGGGCTTCAATGCTGCAGAAATGTTTTGGTACCCTTCACCAGATCTGTGCCTCGACACAATCCTGTCTCGGAGCTCTATGGCCAATTCCTTTGACCTCATGGCTTGGTTTTTGCTCTGATATGCACTATCAACTGTGGGACCTTGTATAGACAGGTGTGTGCCTTTCCAAATCATGTCCAATCAACTGAATTTACCAATCAAGTTGAAAAAAGGATCTCAAGGATGATCATTGGAAACAGGATGAACCTGAGCTCAATTTCGAATCTCATAGCAAAAGGTCTGTTTTTCATTTTTAATGAATTTGCAAATATTTCTTAACCGGTTTTCACATTGTCATTATGGGGTATTGTGGGTAGATTGATGAGGAAAATATTTTATTTAATACATTTTCGAATAAGGCTGTAACGTAAAATTTTTGGGATAAAGGGAAGGGTTCTGAATACTTTCCGAATGCACTGTATGATCGGCCACCTTTACCACCCTCTTTATAGGATCCGATGACTGTGTATTTAGTTGAGTGTCCTTAACCCCCTTGGCTGATATCATACCCCTTCCCCCTCCCAGTGATAGAGGAGTGTAGGCCAGTGCCAGACTTTTAAGAACTTCCCCTTATTGAATCCGGAGCAGTGCATGCTCGGATAATTTATGTTGGCAGCAGAGTTGCCCTGTGTAGATACTGTCCATTTAACAACAGCTGGTAATTAAGGCCTAGTGTCCCTCCAGACAAACTGAACCAGTCTAACCAGAAAGTGGTGTCTGCAACGACCTCTCTCAATCACATGAGCGGTGGAATTTTAAGTGGAATCTAATCAAGAAAAATGGGAAGCTGGTAAAAACCGACATAAAGCATCAGGTTGTCTTGCTCAACCACACCAGAAAGTCCTAGATGGGTATTTTCCTTTAGCTTCCTCTAAATAGAGCACGCTAGGGGAAAATATATAGAAGTGTTAATGTTTAATTACAAGTGCCAAAGATCACTTTTACTGCAGCTGACAATGTATTTCCATACTCAAAACAGTAACACGGTTGTCTGACTATTATGTTCAATACCAGCACGTAAAGTTTTTTGTTTGTTTTACGAAGACCTCTGCACATTTCCAATGTGAGTCACTAGTTCTCCTGTATGAGAACAGGCATTTTCTTCTTCACAACTGACCTGAAATGCAAAAATGAATGCCAGGGCTATGGATTTCCACTAGATAAAAGCCACAAAGTCAAACATTTGCTCTTTGGTCTATTTAAGGTTAGGGTTAGGCATACATTTAGCAGTGTGGTTAAGGTTAGGTTTAGAATTCAATTTTAATTAGATACATTTTAGAAATGGGTGGGGTTTAGCCATAATTATGATTTTGTGGCCATGCTAACCCCTTTACACGTGTAAAAATGGGCCTATATGGAGAGGGCCAAATTGAAATGTTCCTAACAGAAGAACTATAAAAAGCATATGCATGACCATAGTAGCACATTTAATAAGAACACTTTGGAGATTATGGGGGAAATTATCACACCAAAAGGTGAGGACACAACAATTTACCTGACACAAGACTGAATCCAAACGTTACGCTGTTGATTTTTGTTCATTTGACATTTCTGTACTTTTCACAGCATTTGCCAATAACTGAAAATACTCTGGATACATTCAGTAACAACATATGAATATTCATTGACATTTTAGAGTAGGTGCAATATAAGAAAAAAAATATTACAAGGGTTTGAGTGAGGTCTAACTGGTGTTAAGTGGCCACACAGCTCTCCAAACTGTGCACAGTTCCTAAGTAATTTCAATGCACTTTAATGAATCAAGGAAAGTACCTTCAACTTGCTCAATCCAAAAATGTTCCATTATAAATCGCAATCTGGGTCAGGTGGGCATCATTTGAAAGCGTATTCTATTGCCAACATGGCTAGCTAAGTTATAAAATAAGATCTTACATTGTTACGCCTCGATCACACCGACAGCGTCAATGCATTTTGGTACATCAGAAGTACATTCATTTCCAATGGAATGTTGCGTTTGCCTTGCAGCTTTGCTTTGCAGAGGCAGTTGCAGTGTGTTCTGTGTCTTACATACGAAGGATTTATTGTACGGATGGGTCAAACTGTATGCGTAGAAAGCTTGACAGAAATAGTAGCAGAAGGTGAATGTCGAACTTTTGTTGCACACATATCCAGATGATGCTGCATACTATTTTGCGCAATGAAGCTGTCGGGTGTGATCAAGGCATTAGGCTTTCAAAAGGAACTTCAGATAAACAGATTGTAATTTAGAATGGAATCATGAGTGCATTCAAGTGCGTGTTTCGGCGCAATTTTTTTCTTCATAATACGACAAACATAGCCTCATTCTTTTAAGGACACCCCAGGGTATAGTGCATGTCATCCTGGTAACTGTGGATCAAACATAGTGATCATAAACATTGATACTGCTAGAAACATAAGAATTTCACTTGGGACTCATCCTATGGCATTGAGGAGTTTACCACATCAGTCACCGGCTTCATTAATAAGCGCATTGATGAATTCGTCCCCACAGTGACCGTACATACATATCCCAACCAGAAGCCATGGATTACAGGAAACATCCGCACTGAGCTAAAGGCAAGAGCTGCCGCATTCAGGAAGCGGGACACTAACCCAGCTGCTTCTAAGAAATCCCCCTACGCCACATTGAAGGTCCCCAAGAACACAGTGGCCTCCATCATTCTTAAATGGAAGTAGTTTGGAAGAACCAAGTTTAGAGCTGGTCGCCCGGACAAACTGAGCAATTGGGGGAAAAGCGCCTTGGTCAGGGAGGTGACCAAGAACCCGATGGTCACTCTGACAGAGCTCTAGAGTTCCTCTGTGGAGATGGGAGAATCTTCCGGAAGGACAACCATCTCCGCAGCACTCCACCAATCAGGCCTTTATGGTAGAGTGGCCAGACGGAAGCCACTCCACAGTAAAAGGCACATGACAGCCCGCTTGGAGTTTGCCAAAAGGCACTTAAAGAACTCTCACACCATGAGAAACAAGATTCTCTGTTCTGATGAAACCAAGATTGAACTCTTTGGCCTGAATGCCAAGCGTCACGTCTGGAGGAAACCTGGCACCATCCCTACGGTGAAGCATGGCGGTGGCAGCATCATGCTGTGGGGGATGTTTTTCAGCTGCAGGGACTCGGAGACTAGTCAGGATCGAGGGAAATATGAACGGAGCAAAGTACAGAGAGATCCTTGATGAAAACCTGCTCTAAAACACTCAGGACCTCAGACTGGGCGAAGGTTCACCTTTCAACATGACAACGACCCTAAGCACACAGCCAAGACAATGTAGGATTTTCTGAATGTCCTTGAGTGGCCCAGCCAGAGCACGGACTTGAAATTGATCTAACAACTCTGGAGAGACCTGAAAATAGCTGTGCAGCAACACTCCCCACCCAACCTGACAGAGCTTGAGAGGATCTGCAGAGAAGAATGGGAGAAACTCCCCAAATACAGGTGTGCCAAGCTTGTAGCGTCCTACCCAAGAACACTCGAGGCTGTAATCGCTGCCAAAGGTGCTTCAACAAAGTACTGAGTAAAGGGTCTGAATACTTATGTAAATGTGATTTTAAAAAAGTATACATTCGTAAATATTTATAAAAACCTGTTTTTGCTTTTTCATCATGAGGTATTGTGTGTAGATTGATGAGGAAAAAAACTTTTAAATCCATTTTAGATTAAGGCTGTAATGTAACAAAATGTGGAAAAAGTCAAGGGGTCTGAATACTTTCCAGATGCTCTGTATGTGAGAATGCTGTTCATTGACTATAGCATTCAACACCATAGTGCCCTCTTAGCTTATCACTAAGCTAAGGAACCTGGGACTGAACACCTTCATCTGCAACTGGATCCTGGTCTTCCTGATGGGATGCCCCAGATGTTGAGGGTAGGCAACAACACATCCACCACACTGACCCTCAACACGGGGGCCCCTCAGGGGTGCGTGCCTAGTCCCCTCCTGTACTCCCTGTTCACCCACGACTGTGTGGCCGCGCATGACTCCAACGGGATCGAGGTGGTGTCACATTTTAAATACATAGGGATTTTAAATACTTAGTGATAATTATTTACTCTAACCTTTCCTTAAAAAAATATATAAAAAGTATATGGAACAGCAATACGCAACCTGGTAAATGTTTTATTTATCAGAAACCAAATGTCAACAGATGTACCAAACTGTACATGCATTCAATGATTTTGTCCCATCTCTCGTACTGTGTCACAACCTGGTCACAAGCTAGTATCACAGCAAACCACTTCAAAAGCTCTAGAAACAAACTCTGAATGTGCTGGACAAAAAACCAAACACCTTTCACCACTGCAATATCAATAAGAAATACCACCTACTGAGCTTTGACAGGTTCTTATGCCTTGCCGGCACTTCTCTGCTTATTAAGATCACTCCTGACCTTTCCCAGCCACTTCAATTTGTCACATATTGCATGTACAATACCAGGACAACAAGAGCTTCAAACAGAGGAGCCTTCTCATCTCAGTTTTAGGGTCCACCAAATTTGGCCAGACAGCTTTTTCAGTCGGTGCGTCTAGACTATGGAAAAACCTGCCAACCAGTGTCAGAGAGTGCAGTACTTTTGCTAGCTTCAAGGCAAACCGGGAAAAAGTGGCTTAAGGCAAACCAGTCATGTGAACATTAAGACGTTCTGACTCTTAAGAAGTCAGATAATGTAAGACCAAGGGACATTTAAACTCTGATGTAATATTAGCATTATATTGTCCATTGTTCATATTTTGATAGATAGACACTCTAGATAGATAGATTTTAATAGTGTGCAATATTGTAGTATTGATGTATTAATGTTGATTGTTTTCTGCCCAAGGACTGCAGATGGAAATTTGCTATGTAGTGAAATCTGGTGCAATTTCATGTTATACATGGTCCCTGACAAATAAACAAATAATAACACAAATATTAAGTTTACCGACGACACGGTGGTGGTAGGCTTGATCATTGACGATGATGAGACAGCCTATAGGGAGGAGGACAGAGACCTGGCAGTGTGGTGCCAGGACAACAACCTCTCCCTCAACGTCAGCAAGACAAAGGAGCTGATCGTGGACTACAGGAAATGGAGGCCGAGCACACCCCCATTCACATCGACAGGGCTGAAGTGGAGCAAGTCGAGAGCTTCAAGTTTCTACATCACTAAGGAGCTATCACGGTCAAAAGACACCAACACAGACGCGAAGAGGGCACAACAATGCCACTTCCCCCTCAGGAGGCTGAAAAGATTTGGCATGGGCCCTCAGATCCTCAAAAAGTTCTACAGCTGCACCATTGAGAGCGTCTTGACTGGCTGCATCACCGCTTGGTATGGCAATTGCTTGGCATTTGATTGCAAGGCGCTACAGAGGGTAATCCAGAACATCACTGGGGCCGAGCTCCCTGCCATCCAGGACCTCTATACCAGGCGGTGTCAGAGGAAGGTCCTAAAAATTGTCAAATACTCTAGCCACCAAAGTCGTAGACTGTTCTCTCTGCTACCGCTCGGCAAGCAGTACCGATGCGTCGAGTCTGGAACCAACAGGACCCTGAACAGCTTCTACCTCATACCCCTGCATATCAACAAGGAACTGTTACACTACATTACCAAAAGTATGTGGACAACTGCTCGTCAAACATCTCATTCCAAAATCATGGGCATTAATATGGAGTTTGCTGCTATAACAACCTCCACTGTTCTGGGAAGGCTTGCCACTAGATGTTGTAACATTGCTGCGAGACTTGCTTCCATTCAGCCACAAGAGCATTAGTGAGGTCGGGCACTGATGTTGGCCGATTCGGCCTGACTCGCAGTCTGTGTTCCAATTCATCCCAAAGGTGTTTGATGGGTTTGAGGTCAGGGCTCTATGCAGGCCAGTCAAGTTCTTCCACAGCGATCTCGACAAACCATTTCTGTATGGACCTCGCTTTGTGCACGGGGGCATTGTCATGCTGAAACAGGAAAGGGCCTTCACCTAACTGTCTAGAATGTCATTGTATGCTGTAGCGTTAAGAGTTTCCACTGCTCCAGAGTCCAATGGCGGCGAGCTTTACACCCCTCCAGCCGACGCTTGGCATTGTGCATGGTGATCTTAGGCTTGTGTGCAGCTGCTCAGCCATGGAAACCCATTTCATGAAGCTCCTGACGAACAGTTCTTGTGCGGACGTTGTTCAAGAGGCAGTTTGGAACTCGGTAGTGAGTGTTGCAGCGGAGGACAGACCATTTCTACGCGCTACGTGGTCCTAGACGTTTCTGCTTCACAATAACAGCACTTGCAGTTGACCAGGGCAGCTCTAGCAGGGCAGAAATGTTATGAACTTACTTGTTGGAAAGGTGGCATCCTATGACGGTGCCATGTTGAATGTCACTGGAGCTCTTCAGTAAGGCCAGTCTACTGCCAATGTTTGTCTTTGGAGATTGCATGGCTGTGTGCTCGATTTTATACACCTGTCAGCAACTAATTTGAAGGGGTGTCCATATAATTTTGTATATATAGTGTATATAGCCAAGTTATTGTTACTCATTGTGTACCTATTATTACTTTTATTATTGAGTGTTTTACTTTTCTTTTATCTCTCCATTTTCTTTCCCTGCATTGTTGTGAAGGGCCTGTAAGTAAGCATTTCACTGTTAGTCCACACCTGTTATTTACGAAGCATGTGATAAGAATAAAATGTGATTGGACATTTGATTTGACATGAGTTTTCACATATGGAAATGTGAAGTGCACGTTTGGACTCACGGGTGTGTGGTTTGATTGTATGACATCAAAGCAGTATTCATTATGATCCTCAACGTCTCATCTTTCACAACACAGACTCCTCTCGATTGACAGGATTTCCCCTCACTCAGACAACAACAAATGTGCAAAAGTAGCCCCATTAGCGGGAGGGATGGTGGCATCTTTTTGTCGCGCGTGGTGCTCAAGTTTATAACGGCCGTCAGTCAAAACCCATACAGCACTAAGTGGAGAACCTGAACTGAAGTGCAGTACTTTTGCTAGCTTCAAGGCAAACCGGGAAAAAGTGGCTTAAGGCAAACCAGTCATGTGAACATTAAGACGTTCTGACTCTTAAGAAGTCAGATAATGTAAGACCAAGGGACATTTAAACTCTGATGTAATATTAGCATTATATTGTCCATTGTTCATATTTTGATAGATAGACACTCTAGATAGATAGATTTTAATAGTGTGCAATATTGTAGTATTGATGTATTAATGTTGATTGTTTTCTGCCCAAGGACTGCAGATGGAAATTTGCTATGTAGTGAAATCTGGTGCAATTTCATGTTATACATGGTCCCTGACAAATAAACAAATAATAACACAAATATTAAGTTTACCGACGACACGGTGGTGGTAGGCTTGATCATTGACGATGATGAGACAGCCTATAGGGAGGAGGACAGAGACCTGGCAGTGTGGTGCCAGGACAACAACCTCTCCCTCAACGTCAGCAAGACAAAGGAGCTGATCGTGGACTACAGGAAATGGAGGCCGAGCACACCCCCATTCACATCGACAGGGCTGAAGTGGAGCAAGTCGAGAGCTTCAAGTTTCTACATCACTAAGGAGCTATCACGGTCAAAAGACACCAACACAGACGCGAAGAGGGCACAACAATGCCACTTCCCCCTCAGGAGGCTGAAAAGATTTGGCATGGGCCCTCAGATCCTCAAAAAGTTCTACAGCTGCACCATTGAGAGCGTCTTGACTGGCTGCATCACCGCTTGGTATGGCAATTGCTTGGCATTTGATTGCAAGGCGCTACAGAGGGTAATCCAGAACATCACTGGGGCCGAGCTCCCTGCCATCCAGGACCTCTATACCAGGCGGTGTCAGAGGAAGGTCCTAAAAATTGTCAAATACTCTAGCCACCAAAGTCGTAGACTGTTCTCTCTGCTACCGCTCGGCAAGCAGTACCGATGCGTCGAGTCTGGAACCAACAGGACCCTGAACAGCTTCTACCTCATACCCCTGCATATCAACAAGGAACTGTTACACTACATTACCAAAAGTATGTGGACAACTGCTCGTCAAACATCTCATTCCAAAATCATGGGCATTAATATGGAGTTTGCTGCTATAACAACCTCCACTGTTCTGGGAAGGCTTGCCACTAGATGTTGTAACATTGCTGCGAACCTGAACTCTGCCGTCATGTATAGAATGTTACTGTACAGCCCCTGCGTTCCAATTTAGGTGTTAATCAATGACAAAATCTGCCATTTTCAACCTGTATATGTGATGACAGGGTGAGAAGAAAGGGCTACCTAGGCTCCATCTCTGATTCCTTGTGTGGGTGAGGAGACATGAGGTGAGGAAAAATTCTCCTGTTTTGCTTTCAACATCATATGATCTCAGATCCTCTACTAACCTGTGGACTTGTACAGCATGCCTGTCATGGTCCTGGCAACAACAGTGTTGATGTCATCCTCTGCTCCTCAGGTCTTCACGATGGCCACCCCAGACACACTCTACAACAGAGCTGAGGACAAGCAAGCATACAGGTGAATTAATGTCACATTGTTTTTTGGTTTCTATTGAGACAATAACAGTATACCAATGTGTGGCACTGCTGAAAGGACATCTGCGTCAATCCACTGGTGGGGAATGACAGGCACTCACCCACTGACCCAAGTGTGCTCGCCCATGTCGCTCCTTGGCCGGTCACCAGATTCAGGATCCTAAAACAGAGGGCAAGTGAGGAAGGATATTATATCCATTAAAACACAGACATCTACAGTCAACACAGAGACTCACCCAACTTCAATGGGACACAAGGGTTGATTTACAGTTAGGGGTTCTAGTAAAAGTGCTGCATATTTGGAAAAACTGATACATGCCTGCTGCATCGCCAAACAAGACTTGCTTCAGTTTATATGGAAATCCAAAACTGTTATCCTTGAGTGGATGAGATCATCAGGCCAAGTGTAAACAGCCTGCCAGATCATAATGTATCATGATTTATCTGATTCAGCTTTAGACATTCACTAACAGTAAGATAGATGGACAGTGGCACGTTGTGCAGTGCTATCTTATAACAGTGATCAGCTGAAAAATAATTATCCTGGTCAAACCAATATTCCAACTGTAGCCAGCATTACACAGTGAACACAATGTACCCGTGGCCAAGGCAGACTTTGCCCTTCTCCCTTGGCAGGGACAGCTAGGTTTTGGGCCTTGACATCCTTAGCTGTGTCACAGCACTGAGAAGTCAGGTGTGTAAACACAGGTGTGTTTGAGCACAGGGTCATTCAATGGCAATGGGTGAGCATGACAAAATCTCAGTGAAAGCAACAGCATAGTAGGGGTTTACAACATAACCCCATCATACATAACCCCATAATTTCCTTGTGTGGGTGAGGAGACATGAGGTGAGGAAAAGTTTTCCTGCTTTCAAATCAAACCAAAGTTTATTTGTCACGTGCGCCGAATACAACAACCTTACAGTGAAATGCTTACTTACAGGCTCTAACCAATAGTGCAAAAAAGGTATTAGGTGAACAATAGGTAAGTAAAGAAATAAAAACAACAGTAAAAAGACAGTGAAAAACAGTAGCGAGGCTATAAAAGTAGCGAGGCTACATACAGACACCGGTCAGTCAGGCTGATTGAGGTAGTATGTACATGTAGATATGGTTAAAGTGACTATGCATATATGATGAACAGAGAGTAGCAGTAGCGTAAAGAAGGGTTGGCAGATAGCCCAGTTAGCCAATGTGCGGGAGCACTGGTTGGTCGGGCCAATTGAGGTAGTATGTACATATGTACATGAATGTATAGTTAAAGTGACTGTGCATATATGATAAACAGAGAGTAGCAGCAGTGTAAAAGAGGGGTTGGGGGGGGCACACAATGCAGATAGTCCGGGTAGCCATTTGATTACCTTTTCAGGAGTCTTTTAGCTTGGGGGTAAAAACTGTTGAGCAGCCTTTTTGTCCTAGACTTGGCACTCCGGTACCGCTTGCCATGCAGTAGTAGAGGGGTGGCTGGGGTCTTTGACAATTTTTAGGGCCTTCCTCTGACACCGCCTGGTGTAGAGGTCCTGGATGGCAGGCAGCTAAGCCCCAGTGATGTACTGGGCCGTACGCACTACCCTCTGTTGAGCCTTGCGGTCGGAGGCCGAGCAATTGCCGTAGCAGGCAGTGATGCAACCTTTTGAGGATCTCAGGACCCATGTCAAATCTTTTTAGTTTCCTGAGGGGGAATAGGCTTTGTCGTGCCCTCTTCACGACTGTCTTGGTGTGTTTGGACCATTCTAGTTTGTTGGTGATGTGGACACCAAGGAACTTGAAGCTCTCAACCTGTTCCACTACAGCCCCGTCGATGAGAATGGGGGTGTACTCAGTCCTCCTTTTCCTGTAGTCCACAATCATCTCCTTAGTCTTGGTTACGTTGAGGGATAGGTTGTTATTCTGGCACCACCCGGCCAGGTCTCTGACCTCCTCCCTATAGGATGTCTCATCGTTGTCGGTGAATCCCACTGTTGTATCGTCTGCAAACTTAATGATGGTGTTGGAGTCATCCCTGGCCATGCAGTCGTGGGTGAACAGGGAGTACAGGAGGGGACTGAGCATGCACCTCTGGGGGGCTCCAGTGTTGAGGATCAGCGTGGCAGATGTGTTGCTACCTACCCTCACCACTTGGGGCGTCCCGTCTGGAAGTCCAAGATCCAGTTGCAGAGGGAGGTGTTTAGTCCCAGGATCCTTAGCTTCGTGATGAGCTTTGAGGGTACTATGGTATTGAACGCTGAGCTGTAGTCAATGAATAGCATTCTCGCATAAGTGTTCATTTTGTCCAGGTGGGAAAGGGCAGTGTAGAGTGCAATAGAGATTGCATCATCTGTGGATCTGTTTGGGCGGTATGCAAATTGGAGTGGGTCTAGGGTTTCTGGGATAATGGTGTTGATGTGCGTCATTACCAGCCTTTCAAAGCACTTCATGGCTACGGACGTGAGTGCTACGGGTCTGTAGTCATTTAGGCAGCTTGCCTTTGTGTTCTTGGGCACAGGGACTATGGTGGTCTGCTTGAAACATGTTGGTATTACAGACTCAATCAGGGACATGTTGAAAATGTCAGTGAAGACACGTGCCAGTTGGTCAGCACATGCCCGGAGCACACGTCCTGGTAATCCGTCTGGCCCCACAGCCTTGTGTATGTTGACCTGTTTAAAGGTCTTACTCACGTCGGCTACGGAGAGCGTGATCACACAGTCGTCCGGAACAGCTGATGCTCTCATGCATGCCTCAGTGTTGCTTGCCTCGAAGCGAGCATAGAAGTGATTTAGCTCGTCTGGTAGGCTCGTGTCACTGGGCAGCTCTTGGCTGTGCTTCCCTTTGTAGTCTGTAATAGTTTGCAAGCCCTGCCACATAAGACGAGCGTCGGAGCAGGTGTAGTATGATTCAATCTTAGCCCTGTATTGACACTTTGCCTTTTTGATGCTTTGTCGCAGGGCATAGCAGTATTTCTTGTAAGCTGACGGGATAGAGTCCCACGCCTTGAAAGCGGCAGCTCTGCCTTTTAGCTCAGTGCGAATGTTGCCTGTAATCCATGGCTTCTGGTTGGGGTATGTACGTACAGTCACTGTGGGGACGACGTCCTCGATGCACTTATTGATAAATCCGGTGTACTCCTCAATGCCATCAGAAGAATCCCGGAACATGTTCCAGTCTGTGATAGCAAAACAGTCCTGTAGTTTAGCATCTGCTTCATCTGACCACTTTTTTATAGACCGAGTCACTGGTGCTTCCTGCTTTAATTTTTGCCTGTAAGCAGGAATCAGGAGGATAGAGTTGTGGTCAGATTTACCAAATGGAGGGCGAGGGAGAGCTTTGTACGCGTCTCTGTGTGTGGAGTACAGGTGATCTAGATTTTTTCCCCCTCTTGTTGCACATTAAACATGTTGATAGAAATTTGGTAGAACTGATTTAATTTCCCTGCATTAAAGTCTTCGGCCACTAGGAGCGCCGCCTCTGGGTGAGTGGTTTCCTGTTTACTTAAAGTTTTCCTGTTTTGCTTTCAACATCATATGATCTCAGATCCTCTACTAACCTGTGGACTTGTACAGCATGCCTGTCATGGTCCTGGCAACAACAGTGTTGATGTCATCCTCTGCTCCTCAGGTCTTCACGATGGCCACCCCAGACACACTCTACAACAGAGCTGAGGACAAGCAAGCATACAGGTGAATTAATGTCACATTGTTTTTTGGTTTCTATTGAGACAATAACAGTATACCAATGTGTGGCACTGCTGAAAGGACATCTGCGTCAATCCACTGGTGGGGAATGACAGGCACTCACCCACTGACCCAAGTGTGCTCGCCCATGTCGCTCCTTGGCCGGTCACCAGATTCAGGATCCTAAAACAGAGGGCAAGTGAGGAAGGATATTATATCCATTAAAACACAGACATCTACAGTCAACACAGAGACTCACCCAACTTCAATGGGACACAAGGGTTGATTTACAGTTAGGGGTTCTAGTAAAAGTGCTGCATATTTGGAAAAACTGATACATGCCTGCTGCATCGTCAAACAAGACTTGCTTCAGTTTATATGGAAATCCAAAACTGTTATCCTTGAGTGGATGAGATCATCAGGCCAAGTGTAAACAGCCTGCCAGATCATAATGTATCATGATTTATCTGATTCAGCTTTAGACATTCACTAACAGTAAGATAGACGGACAGTGGCACGTTGTGCAGTGCTATTTTATAACAGTGATCAGCTGAAAAATAATTATCCTGGTCAAACCAATATTCCAACTGTAGCCAGCATTACACAGTGAACACAATGTGCCCGTGGCCAAGGCAGACTTTGCCCTTCTCCCTTGGCAGGGACAGCTAGGTTTTTGGGCCTTGACATCCTCAGCTGTGTCACAGCACTGAGAAGTCAGGTGTGTCAACACAGGTGTGTTTGAGCACAGGGTCATTCAATGGCAATGTGTGAGCATGACAAAACAAAATCTCAGTGAAAGCAACAGCGTAGTAGGGGTTTACAACATAACCCCATCATATTGGCCTACTATTTCCAGTTTTCCATGGAACAATGTTGTGTTATTTCTGATACCGATTGGGGAAAACGATGGTGCTGCATATCAGCATTATAAATTCAGCCAACAGGTTTTGTGAGAATCAATTTCAGCTAATTCAAAAGTGTATAGTTCAGTGCTTCTCCCACCCCTCTAACACTGGTCTAATGCTATCAGTAGTGTAACTTTGGATCAGTGAGATCCTCACTATGACTTAATCATGGATTCATGTCATACCATGTCAAGTCCGATTCACAGGAGGTTGGTGGAACCTTAATTGGCGAGGACAGGCTCATGGTAATGGCTGGAGCGGAATTAGTGGTTTCCACGTGTTTGATGCCATTCCATTCGCGCCGTTCCAGACATTATTATGAGCCGTCCTCATTTGGTCAGATTATGTATGCAGATGACTTTGCGCCACACAAAAAAGAAAAGCTAAGTATACTTTGATTAGACTTAAATCCCAAGTCATGGCCTCATATCTGTAAGGGCAAGACAAGACTAACATTTCAGGTGGTTATCCTTTTGTAGTTATTACTAAATCAATAAAGATTGCAGATTGCTCAAGCAACCCATAAGAAGATTGAGTTGGGCCAAAATCCTACTACTTAAACATTTTTACCCATATAGATACATTTATATCTATTTAGAAAGTTCAAATAGAACCCTTGAAATCAAGTCGAGGGCAAAGTTCCTTCAAGTTCCTTGGCCGTGGTCTCAAAATCATTGTACCACCCCAATCATAATGGCGGGCATGACAAATTGGAGATTTATCAACCAGCCATCTGAAATCCTTTGACGTAATCTGAACAAATTGGTAGAGACTGCCCTCTGCTGGTTGATACCTGAATGAGTAATTCAATTCTACTGAAAAAGGGATTGAGATGAATAGAACTATTAATCTGCTTTGTGTCTCAAAACCAGAAATAATATATGAAGGAGATCCAACTTAATCACAGCCTGAGTCGATAAATCGGTGTACATTGAGTGGTTTAGACCAAGCCATGTTTTTGGTCTCTGATAGTCCCATGCGGGCCCGTTGAGAGCTCCAAACGCTGCACTTGAGAAGCAAAACAAACAAGAACTTGTTTTACACAATTTTATTTGACATTTCATACAGGCTCAAGAGCGTGTAAGCGACAAGACAAGATTTCCCCTGTACTAAAACAGCCTCCAATGGTGAAAACAAGCTAGTTCAAATCGGCCTGTGTTTTAGTTGGCACAAATCGGTCAAATGAAATCATCAGGGTCCTTTGGGAATATTAGTCATTGTTGTATTTTATACAAACGGGTGGGTCCAATCCTGAATGCTGATTGGTTAAAAACGCATCCCAGCCGGTGTCTATTCCACAAATTACTATCCGCTAAATCTATGACGTATAAATGCCTATTTACTCTGTTCCATTTGACTGCGCAATCGAATGTCTCATCAACCCAGGCAGGGACATTATTAACTTGATATCCACTATTAAAAAAAGCATCATCTCACTTTTAGACTAACATTTAGTTTAGCAGCGGAGATTTGTATAAACCTTACTGTCTGTCTCTCCGACATTTGCAGCATTGTTTCAATGTTAAAATCTCCAACTGTCCCATAGTAATGAACGTGTAGGGGTCGGGGCGAGAGAGAGGCAGGCAGCGTTTCTCAGCCAGTCGAAATCATGAATCAGTTGGCATCATTTTTATGGATATATAAAGAAATGAATTGAAAAAAAGTCAAACGAAACGAAGTGCAGATAGTTTGCAGTCTTTCCAACTTCAGTTTGAAGTTGTTAGATGTGTTGGCTAGTTTCTCTGAACAGTGTCCCGAAGAGAGAGCACATTCATACAGGCTCAATAGCGAGAGTAGGAGACAAAACAAGATTTCCACTGTAATACAACAGCCTCCAAGGGTGAAAAAAGCTAGATGAATTCATCCTAACTGGAACTCACGTGTGTAAGATATATTGGATCCACGTACCAGTTACTGCCTGAGGAAAGAAAAAAACAGACAGTCAGCTGGTGCTCATGGCCACAACAAACAACTCAGACTGAGTTGTATTATTTGTCCATATCAGATTGACAAACAATTTACATGGGACACCGGCGAGTTCAGTGTTTGAATATTCTGGCGAGGCTCCACTAAATATGCTAAAATCACATATACGGGATACACTTGATGACCAGGAACATCAACAGGTGGATCCAGTAAGGGTGGTTTTAGCTAAAACCTCCCTTAATCTTCCTTGATCCACCTGATTCCCTAAATATTCAAACACTGAACTCGCAGGACCCCGGCGTCCCATGTAAATCGTTTGTTAACCTGCTATGGACAAATTATGCAATTCAAACTGAGCTGTCTTGTGGCCATGAGCATCAGCTGACTTTTGTCCATGTTTTCTAAACTTGTGTGAGAATGTCTTCCTTCCTTAGCTAGCTACTTTAACTGTACTTTAAAGGAATTATTAGCGCAACTACTGTAGCTAGGAAAAGGTAGCTAGGTGGCTTGCAACGGATGACTAGCCTATAAACCAGCGATTCTGGTGACCCAGGCTTTGTTAACTAGCTATATTGATTAGCTAGCACTACCTCGTCTTGTTTCTGGCTATCTTAACGTTAGTTAATTAGCTTCTATCTGAGTAGCACTGAATAGTTAGCTGCTTTGACATTCGGTGTACTACTGGTTTCTCAACTCCGACCCAGTCAAATAAGTTACATGTCGTTACAGTGACAGCTAGCTAGTAGCATACTTGTTGTTGACATCCAAAACATGACACATCATCACTCAAAAAGTCGTAAAGACAAGAACGACGTCCTGTGTTTGGATCGACAATAAATCTGAAATTAGATGGTTAGAATGGAAAGGGTGAATGCAATTACTCTTATTTAACAATCGAACTTTGAAATTGTATCTTTGCACGTAATGGACAGTAGATGAATAATTCGACAGTTTAAATAAACTGTTCACTACAGTTTTCACGACACCCTGTGCTTGGTAACTATGTCCTGTCCAGTGATTGGTCCTCTCTGGTGCATTGCCCAATGAAATTCGAGATTTGCATGCTGCGCAGGAGCGGTATAGCGCATCGATTTAAAATGCATGTGGCTAGCTAGCTAGTCACACACTGTCCTTCAACGCTTTAAGACAATCCATAGTATTTAAAATCAGTGATGATACGCAGCCATTGCCTAGGCTCGACATTCATGAGGACGCTGGTTGTGAACTGACAGAGGTGCGGCAGAATCGACTCATTTCGTCGAGGGTCAAGACAACGAATCTAAAAGGATAAAAGCCCGGTAAATACTAATCTCGAGACCATTAAACTTGCGCCATCGCTTAATTCGGTATAGCTAATTGTTCATACGTCAAATTTGGCTACATAACCTGCCTTATAATCACAACACCGACAATACAATAACGTCTTGGTTATTTATGCCAAATATAGCCAGCTTGCCATTATCTATTGAGCATATTATGCCGGGTGATGTGCTCAGCCACGGTTTGATGGTAATTCCTGTAAAAAAAATTACAAATGTCCATCTCGTAACAAGGGTACTTCTGATGAAAGAATTTGCTGTGGACAATCCTATGAAGCCAGCCCTGGAGCGTTGGCTCTCGTTTTATGCCCTCCTCAAGCTGCATGTGTCATCGATGCTGGATTTGACCCTGTCAACCCGCCAAGATTTACATGATCAGTGACTAGACATGTACATTGTTTAATGTATTATGCTTTCTATGATCAGTACTATGCACCTTGGTCGATAGAGAAAGATTTGTTTGAGAAAATCTATAGAATAATGCACGATTACGGGGGGGAAAACATGGTTTATGCTCAGCGCTATTTTTATGGCGGGCAGAATGAATTCGTTTTAGCCAGAGAGCCTTCTTAGATAATCCTAGAGAATGAATAAAACATAAATTGTACTAGCAAATATCTTTGGTCGATGTAGTTTTGAGATGTCATTTTGGGATTTGTGAGTGTTTTAGACACAATACATACTGTCTCCTGTCTGTTGTAGGCGGCCTTTTAGCTACAGCCCATTTAATCCCCTCCCATGATGCATTGTGCTCATCCCAGTCCCTACTGTATTTCCTGTTTATTGTTGCTGCTTTGTCTGGTAATTTTCTTTCGTCCTCAAATGTAGTATATTTACTCACATTTTCTAATTACTAATAATTTCTGGTGTTTTGCTCAAGCTCATACAACCGTTTAACGTAGCACCACTCCTACTGAAGCAATGTCGTTTTTTGTTTAATTTTCTCCAGTCAACGTAATGCAAAGCACTTCCTCGGTTCATTTGCACACAATTCAACTCCACGTTTCGATAGTGAAAGTACAAGTATGTCAATGTTTTTATCTGTGATTTTCAAAGGTATTTTGTTTATGTGTAATATTATTGGATGTGGTGTTCATTTGTTATGATGTCAAAAAACTGTTTTTACTTTCTTTCTCTCTTTCTTTTAGGCGTGGTGGAGTCTTATTGTTACATTGACCCTGTAATTCCAACGAGACCAAAAGTTACACACATTGACATTTGGGGTTTGCTCCAATGGAGGGCTCTGAGACTGACTTGACTTCGTCTGAACCGGATGCACTTGGGGCAGACTTCATCACAGTGGAATTGGATACCCAACCCATAGAATATGTTGTCAAGTGGGCCGAGGTCGGGTCCAAGTTCACAATATCCTGTGTGAAAAAGGAGGCGGACGAGGGGTCTGGCCTAAATCTGGAGCATGTGAAGGCAGAGCCAGACGAGCCCTTCTTTGCCCAGTATGAAGAGGAGTTCACTGGCTGTGAGATAGCAGAACAGAGTGTTGTAGTAAAGACGGACGACTCGGATGAGGATGACCACACTGAGCCAGGGAGTAGCCAGCTGGTTCCTGTTGGAGATGGCTCTGATTCGGGCTCAGAGAAATGGGAATATATCTCACCAGGGGGATACTACAGCTGCAACTACTGTGGGAAATGCTACAGTCATTCCTCAAGCCTATCAAGACACCAACAATTGCACACAGGAAAGGTACCCCCACCCCCAAACAAGCAAACAGATACAGGGTCAGGTGAGGGGAACAAATACAAATGCACGCAGTGTGCAATGCGATTCAAAAGCAGAAGAGCTCTCGGAACTCACCTGAGAACACATCGGGGCATGAGAGTTTACCCATGCAACATCTGTGGGAAGGATTTTAACCACAGCTCCAGTTTGTCGCGTCATAGGCTCATCCACAAAAAAGGGAAGGGTATTCCCTCTGGTGTCATACCCGCTGAAATCAGTTATGTCCGCCGCCCACCTGGCAGCAGGAATAAGAAGAAGCAGGCTGAGAAGAAGATCCCTGGCGAAAAGAAGATCCCTGGCGAAAAGAAGTTCCCTATCAGGAAGAACCTCTCTGGAGAGAAGTTCTACGCGTGTACACAATGTGATATGACCTTCAAGAACTCCATTGGCCTCTCAAAACACCAGGTCTCTCATGTCAAGGACCTGCTTAATAACTATGCCCATGGTAAAGACGGTCTTACCAAGTCCTCTGACTTGAAAATACGCCTCAAGTTGTGCTCGAGGGACAAACCCAACTTCTACACCCTCTGTAAGAAGAACAAGCGATCAAGAGCTGCCAAGCGCCAGCGCCAAGCATCGGTCTCTGAGGAAGAGGAAGGACCATATGCATGCGAGCAGTGTGACAAGCGCTTCAGCCAAGTGCAGAGCCTCGCCAGGCACCAGCAAATGCACAAGGGAGACAACAAGTTCAGCTGCTCTTACTGTAAAAAGACCTTCACCAGGTTGTCCAACCTCCACCACCATGAGAGATCTCACTCCACAGGGGGGAAGTACGAATGCACAACCTGCAGCAAGACATTTGTGCACTCGTCCAGCTACTCCAGGCACAAGCGGCAGCACGCAGAGGAGGAGGCCCGACAGCGGAAGGGCATAGATGAGATGGAGCCACTTGATTCAGACTCTGAGTGAGCGCAGTCGTGGTCTGCTCTTGACTGCCCACACACAGCTGTCAAAACTCTGGGTTTCAGGGGTTGGGAGTTTTGGGGGGATTTTGTTTGGGACTGGAATTGGCTTCACTCTGAGTATATAAAGTGTGTAATGACTTATGTTTGTATGGTATCAGCAAATTGGATCTTGGGATGGGGTTAGGAATTTGGGTTCATTTTGAGTGAGATTCCTCACCCCCTTCCCCCTCACACACATACACATTTTACCTAAATTGCACTGACAATGTTGTCCTCTGCTGCTCATGCAAAACATATTTTGATTTATTTTGTTGAAATTCCCTTTTGGCCATGGTTAGTTACAGTTTTAGGGTAAAAGTGTTGCTAGAGTCTCGCCAGCTGTGTAGTATATCAGCCATGTCAAGATATCACCCTTACCACACACACATCAGAAAACTGCTATAAAATGCTTCTGATATCGAGTATACCCCCTTTTCTGTATGTAATCTTATTTTTTTAAATCTCTGATGTGACAAAGGGTCAAAATGAAAACCTTGCCATCAAACTAAATCCGGATTTGACCTCAGGGGATTAATCTGATGTCTGCACTACGCCACATACAGTCCCTGATTCAATCAAGCTTCTATGGTTTAGCCTCCGATTTGTATCTGTTCATTCAAGTAATCTCTGATGCTGAAAAAACAACAATCAAAACGATGAAGAACTTTGAGGAAAAAAACAAAGGAAGCTTGATTGAATCCAGGCATCGCTAATTATTACTCCTTCAATCAGAAAACTGCGTTCTTTTCCCGTCCCCTACTCAACATCACTTGATTAACGATCTTAATGACACACAGTGGTGAAATGAAAAGACAATATTTATTTCTACATGTTTGGGATAATTGATTTGTATCTTTTTTGTTGTTGTTGAAAACTGCTAGTGTTGAGTGATCAACCAAGTTCTCAATTAGTTTTATTCTACTACACAGTGTTCAGATGAATGTTCAGATTGTTGATGTAAGGATTTGTCCAAATATTAAGTCCAGTCAGATCCTTAGAACTTGAATATGCTATATTTGATATTTGTCAACATATACTGCAATTACCACAACGTATACAACTGTGACTCCATATATATGTATGCATGATGAATATAACATGAGAATAGTTTACAATATATGTCGTTTTTACATCTGCTGTTCCTGTGTGTGTAAAGCATTGCTTTTGTGAAAGTGAGAATAATTGAGATATTTAATAATATGTGCAGTGCATTTTGACAAAAACATTCAAATATTCCTGGGATTAGGGATTTAATATTTTGTTCAAGTATTTGTTTATTGAGGTTGTAGGGGAAACTGCACAACTTATTTATGAATTGGGAACAAAGGTGCAATTGAAATGGTAGTGAATGTGATTCACGTCAATGGCCATCGCTGAAAACACCTTTTAGGTGGCAACACCTTCCGCATTTGCCCCCAAAGTTCCACCTTTTCAGGTGTACCTTTCAAAATCGATTACCATTCACAGAAATATTATCAAGTGCTGTCAACTACTTACTGTGTATCTCCATAATGCTTGTATACATGCATAGCCAGATGGATGTTCTTTTCCAGCTAAACTGTTCAATAATCTGTTGAAAGTGCTTAACTAGTCACCTGTTCTATGTTTTGCATTTGCTTTAAGCACAACCAGGGTACTCTGAACAATGATCAACACTTGACTTTGTGAATACCATTTACTGTTTGAATAGTTTTTTTATTTGTGACTTCTAACCTCTATTTCTTTGAGTGTTTGAAAATGACACATAGGGAAAGTGTAGTGGCATGTATCAAGCACAGACCCAGTCTATTGCACCCACAATGATAATTGAAGATGGAACAATTATGATAAAGGCTTGGTACTTTCCCTGTATTTCTGTTAGTAAATGTTTTTTTGTTTGTTTGTTTTTGAAGAGCTAGATTCCCCTGTTTCCCTTAAACCTTAGTTGAGTCGGGTTAAATAGTTTTGCATTTTTTGTTTGTGGTTCTGGCCTTTTTCTCCAATGGCAAACGTTCTTCTCTCTTATTTTTCAGCAATCTCAGCTTTTTGAATTCTGAAACTCATATTGTTTTCTTTTTCGCTGTCATTATTTCATTTTTTGATGCAGCGGACCTACATCCTATAGAGAGGTGTATGTTTTTTGTATTGTGTTTGCCATTAGAATACAGTTGACATGTTTTGTCTTGCGTTTTGGTAATAAACCTTTCATGAAAAAAATGGTCCATGATGTCCTGGATCTGTTTTGAGAACGTGTAGGCTTATGGTGGATTTCAGAATATTGGAACTGCTAAATCAGTAAAGTGATCACAACTCAATTGTGCTTTACCACTATTCAGTTGTAGTTTGACTTCAGCGAGACTATTAATAAAGGACAACTGTCCAGTTGCTGTTGGTAATTCACCATGTGATTTTAAAGTCCCCCACTAGATGGCAGCAAAACACTTCAAATCACCACACAGCATGACCTGTTACAGAAACGGAAGACTTGTCAATGTTTTGAAGAGTTATCTTCCTTTTTTAAGAAATTGAATTCAATTGTTAGAATTGTTTTTTTGCACAGGTTTTATTTATCGGGTCATCTATTCACATTTAAGACAATCCATAAAAATTGTGATTGGTCTACTGACTAAGGGCACTATTCAATCCGCATTGTGTAAATTCAGTTTTACAGCGTGATTTAAATTTAAAGGGAACGTTTCCACTTTAGGAGAGACTGCATTCATGGTAAACACTGCATATGTCGGCTCAATTAGGAATTCCCTTTACATTTCTATCTCGGAATCTGTAACGCTTCAGCTTTACAGATTGGATCGAGCCCTAACTCCACTTTTCTTTATCTGCTGCCCAGAATATCTCACAGGGTCATAAAAAGATGCATTCAAGGTATTTGTCACACAGCCTGAAATCTAGAACCTGTTTTGCTTATATTCCACTCCTTGTACTCTGTGTCATTACCAAACATGTTCAGCATGGCAAGGAGTGGAATGATAGCTAAACAGACTGGTACAAGCTCAACTCAGCAAAAAAAGAAACGTCCCTTTTTCAGGTCCCTGTCTTTTAAAGATAATTTGTAAAAATCCAAATAACTTCACAGATCTTCATTGTAAAGGGTTTAAACACTGTTTCCCATTTTTGTTCAATGAACCATAAACAATTAATGAACATGCACCTGTGGAACGGTCGTTAAGACACTAACAGCTTACAGACGGTAGGCAGTTAAGGTCACAGTTATATCAATTTAGGACACTAAAGAGGCCTTTCTACTGACTCTGAAAAACAACAAAAGAAAGATGCCCAGGGTCCCTGCTCATCTGCGTGAACGTGCCTTAGGTATGCTGCAAGGAGGCATGAGTACTGCAGATGTGGCCAGGGCAATAAATTGCAATGTCCGTACTGTGAGACGCCTAAGACAGCGCTACAGGGAGATAGGACGGACAGCTGATTGTCCTCGCAGTGGCAGACCACGTGTAACAACACCTGCACAGGATCGGTACATCCGAACATCACACCTGGGGGACAGGTATAGGATGGCAACAACAACTGCCCGCGTTACACCAGGAAAGCACAATCCCTCCATCAGTGCTCAGACTGTCTGCAATAGGCTGAGAGAGGCTGGACTGAGGGCTTGTAGGCCTGTTGTAAGGCAGGTCCTCACCAGACATCACCGGCAACAACGTCGCCTATGGGCACAAACCCACCGTCTCTGGACCAGACAGAACTGGCAAAAAGTGCTCTTTGACGAGTCACGGTTTTGTCTCACCAGGGGTGATGGTCAGATTCGCGTTTATCGCCGAAGGAATGAGCGTTACATAGAGGCCTGTACTCTGGAGCGTGATCGATTTGGAGGTGGAGGTCCGTCATGGTCTGGGGCGGTGTGTCAGCATCCTGACATGACCCTCCAGCATGCCAATGCCACTAGCCACACTGCTCGTTCTGTACGTGATGTCCTGCAATACAGGAATGTCAGTGTTCTGCCATGGCCAGCGAAGAGCCCGGATCTCAATCCTATTGAGCACGTCTGGGACCTGATGGATCGAAGGGTGAGGGCTAGGGCCATTCCCCCCAGAAATGTCCGGGAACTTTCAGGTGCCTTGGTGGAAGAGTGGGGTAACATCTCACAGCAAGAACTGGAAAATCTGGTACAGTCCATGAGAAGGAGATGCACTGCAGAACTTAATGCAGCTGGTGGCCACACCAGATACTGACTGTTACTTTTGATTTTGAACCCCCCTTTGTTCAGGGACACATTATTCCATTTCTGTTAGTCACATGTCTGTGGAACTTGTTCAGTTTATGCCACAGTTGTTGAATCTTGTTATGTTCATACAAATATTTAGTGTCCTTCTATGCAGAGTTGCAAAGAAAAATATATATCTCAGACTGGCCAATAAAAAGAAAAGATTAAGATGCGCAAAAGAACACAGACACTGGACAGAGGAGCTCTGCCTAGAAGACCAGCATCCCTATTGAGACTGTAATCGAACACACAAATGCTGATGCTCCAGACACTCAACTAGTCTAAAGAAGGACAGTTTTATTGCTTCTTTAATCAGAGCAACAGTTTTCAGCTGCGCTAACATAATTTCAAAATGTTTTTCTAATGATCAATTTGCCTTTTAAAATTATAAACTTGGATTAGCTAACACAACGTGCCATTGGAACACAGGAGTGATGGTTGCTGATATTGGGCCTCTGTACGCCTATGCAGATAGTCCATAAAAAATATCCCTTTTCCAGCTACAATAGACATTTACAACATTAACAATGTCTACACTGTATTTCTGATCAATTTGATGTTATTTTAATGGACAAAAAATGAGCTTTTCTTTCAAAAACATGGACATTTCTAAGTGACCCCACTAACTTTAGAACGGTAGTGTACATCACAGCATAGTTGAAACATATATGGTGCGTAGATGGTTGAGGGGAACTGTGGGGGGATCTTGGATGGTTGGTGGCCTGGCGGTTGGGAGCTTGGGCTGGTGGCCGAGAGGTCGCTGGTTTGGGTCCCCGATTCGCCTGGGTGGGGAATCTGTCCTTGTGCCCTTGGGTGGGGCGCTTGACCCTGGTTGCTCCTGTGGGTCGCACTGGATGGGAGTGTCTGCTAGATGACTGAATGTAATGGGCGCCGAAGACGTGGATGTCGATTAAGGCAGCCCCCCACACCTCTGTTTCAGAGGGGTTGGGTTAAATGCGGAAGACATTTCAGTTGAAGGCATTCAGTTGTACAACTGACTAGGTATCCCCCTTTCCCTAATGTAAATGTTGAGCGGCTTCACTGCAGGAAGATTGTATGTTTTGAAATTCAATAAAATAAATACAAATAAAAGTTCAACTGTAATGTGTAGTATTGGATTTGCCCCAAACATAACAGTTTCTATTCAGGACAAAAAGTTAATTGCTTTGCCACTTTTTTTTCCAGTATTTTTTTACACTGTCAATTATTAGTGTTGCGGCGTAACTATAATGTTGTTGATCCATTCTCAGTCTCAGTTTTCTCCTATCACAGCCATTAAACTCTGTAACTGTTTTAAAGTCACCATTGGAAATTCCTAAACAGTTTCCTTCCTCTCCAGCAACTGAGTTAGTGACTGTATCTTTGTAGTGACTGGGTATATTTATACACCATCCAAGGTGTAATTAATAACATCACCATGCTCAACAGGGTATTCAATGTCTGCTTTTTTTACCTTTATTTAAGGTTAAGAACAAATTCTCATTTATATATTCTTATTTTTACCCATATACCAATAGGTGCCCTTCTTTGCGAGGCTTCGTGGTTGAATCTGTGTTTGAAATTCACTGCTCAACTGAGGGACCTTACAGATAATTGTATGTGTGGGGTACAGAGATGAGGTAGTCATTCCAAAATCGTGTTAAACACTATTGCACACAGAGTGAGTCTATGAAACTTATGTGACTTGTTCAGCAAATGTTAACTCCTGAACTTATTTAGGCTTGCCATAACAAAATCGGTTGAATACTTATTTCTCAAGACATTTCAACTTTTCATGTTTAATTCATTTGTAAAAAATTTGAAAAACATAATTCCACTTTGACATTATGGGGTATTGTGTGTAGGCCAGTGACAAAACATCTCCATTTGAAATTCAGGCTGTAACACAACAAAATGTGGAAAAAGTCAAGGTATGCGAATACCCTCTGAAGGCACTGTAGATTCATGTCTGTTACATAAATATTAAGTAAAAGTGTATGTATTTATATATGGGCACAGCTTATCAGACAACAACCTCTGTCACATTTAGCAGGCAGACAGCAATTTAAATCAAACAACTTTTGCGCACTTAAACCTCTAGGGGACCCACACAGCCCAGAAAAGTGCTCCTCTTTTTCTGTCGGGCTACTCTACAATCACTCGAGATGGAGGGGTGAAGGAATTTGTAAGGACAGAGAAAGAGAGAGAGAGTGGGAGGGGAAAAAAGAGTTTCTATTAGAATTCAGGATTTGCAGCTGTGGAGTTTCTGGGCCCTCAAAGTGAGCCAATAACATTTGCCATTGTTGCCAGGCTAGAGGACTCAGACTTCCTGGCAACCCCAAACTAAATTACCCAGGCTTTTCTGTGGGCCTAGAAACGAGCTCTCTGTTCCGCAAACAAAAAGGGCATTGAGACGAGGGGAGAGATGGCCTCCCGGGCTCCTGAAAAGCCAACTCCGAGCCAATGAATGAAGGCAGAGGGCTCCCTCTATGAGAACGGCTGTGGGAAATGGTAGTGATGTCATTATGAATGCATTTCTGAATGTTTTTGTTGCTTGCTTCTTCTCTCTGCCCCAATCCCCCCACCCCACTGTTCCCTTCCTGTCTCATTATTGGGAGCCGACCAATGAAAAAAAAAAAAAAGTTAAAGCCCAGTCCCTGGGACCCCAGTGGGGCACGGTCTCTATGGAAACGAGAACACAGTGCTGTAGGTCGTCAGTTCCTCTTTGAGACCAGTGTGGAGGACATGAGGAGGAGAGGGTGTGTGAGAGAGAGAGAGGGGGTCGGATCAGCAAGAATTTGGACACCTTGAAAACAAATTTGTAAGCCCTCATTTATGGGCCTTTTCTTAAAAACAAAAGAGTTTTAAGTCAGATCCAGCATGTGCTCACTCGGGGCTCGGTGTGGAGTGGTATACAGACAGACCTATTCATTCACTTCCCTCATTTAATACTGAATGCTACTTGTTACCACATGACAGTAGAGAAACAGAAAATGTATGTTTTTGAATCATAATCCCCTTTACATCACCAAGTACATTTAATACACATATTTTACAAGGTGATATGGTGCTGCTAGTGATCGACAACATTTACAGACAGAATACAGACAGCGGAGTTTCAACAAAGTGTACATACATTATATACAACTAGGTAGAGTGAGCACAGAGCTATTAGAGAATGAGCAGATATACACTCTATAGTGGGTATACGGTTGATATACAGAGTTCAATGCACTATAGTGCAGTTATTTTGTGTACAGTTCAGATATGGCTAGATGTGGTGTCCAGCATAGAGTGCATAGTCCTTTAGTCTCTATGGGCCAGACGGCCAGTTGGCGGGAGGTTTTGGTCAGAAGTACATTTTTGGAGGAGGGGGTGACTGGAATGGGAGTGGTCAGCGATGATCGTTCCTGCACGCTTCCTTGCCCTGGAGTAGTGCAGGACCTCGATGGAGGGCAGGTTTGCAGCCAATGACCCTCTCTGCAGACCGGACAATCTGTTGCAGCTTGTCCTTGCAGCGGGCAGGTGCAGACCCAAACCAGACGGTGATGGAGGAGGTGAGGATGGACTCAACGATTGATGCGTTAAACCGGATCAGGATCAGCTGATGTGCCTTCTTGGTGACCGTTGTGATGTTGTCCTCCCATTTGAGGTTGTGGGAGATGATGGTCCCCGGGGAATTTGAACGATTCAGCCATGCTAACAGCTGAGCCATCAATCTCGAGGGGGAGAGATGGTGGGGGGAGGGGGCGTTTTCTGAAGTCAACCACCATTTCCACGAGTTCCAGATGAATGAGACTGCACCTGGCCATAAGCCGGTCGACCTCTCCACGGCACATGGACTCATCGCCATTGGTGATGAGAACGACCACAGTGGAGTCATCTGCAAACTTGAGAAGTTTGACAGATGCGTTGTTGGAGGTGCAGTCATTGGTGTAGAGCAAGTAGAGTAGAGGTGAGAGCACGCATCCTTGCGGCGCTCCGGTGCTGAGGGATAAAGAGTCCGAAAGGTATTTTCCCAGCTTCAGGTGTTGCGTCCTTTTGGTCAGGAAGTCAGTGGTCCACTGACAGATGGAGCTGGACACGTTCAGCTGAAAGAGTTTGTCTTGTAGCACTTCTTTAATCATTCATTTTGATGCGTGCAATGACTGACATGCAGGATTTTCTTTGTATTTTCCATTGACCTGTATTTATCTATACTTCTGATCGTCATCCATTCTTTGTTCCTCCGTTTCATCAACAAGTCTGCATGGTGTGATTGCAGTAATAATGCAAAACCTGTCTCCCCGTTAACCTGGCTCACTCCCCACTCTCAACTCAATACCCTTACAGGCAGGAAGAACAAACAAACAACACACAGTTGAAGTCGGAAGTTTACATACACTTAGGTTGGAGTCATTAAAACTCGTTTTTTCAACCACTCCACAAATTTCTTGTTAACAAACTGTAGTTTTGGCAAGTCGGTTAGGACATCTACTTTGTGCATGACACAAGTCATTTTCCCAACAATTGTTTACAGAGAGATTATTTCACTTATAATTCACTGTATCACAATTCCAGTGGGTCAGAAGTTTACATACACTAAGTTGACTGTGCCTTTAAACAGCTTGGAAAATTCCAGAAAATGATGACATGGCTTTAGAAGCTTCTGATAGGCTAATTGACATAATTTGAGTCAATTGGAGGTGTACCTGTGGATGTATTTCAAGGCCTACCTTCAAACTCAGTGCCTTGACATCATGGGAAAATCAAAAGAAATCAGCCAAGACCTCAGAAAAATAATTGTAGACCTCCACAAGTCTGGTACATCCTTGGGGGCAATTTCCAAATGCCTGAAGGTACCACGTTCATCTGTACAAACAATAGTACGCAAGTATAAACACCATGGGACCATGCAGCCGTCATACCGCTCAGGAAGGAGGTGCGTTCTGTCTCCTGGAGATGAACGTACTTTGGTGCGAAAAGTGCAAATCAATCCCATAAAAACAGCAAAGGACCTTGTGAAGATGCTGGAGGAAACAGGTACAAAAGTATCTATATCCACAGTAAAACGAGTCCTATATCAACATAACCTGAAAGACCGCTCAGCAAGGAAGAAGCCACTGCTCCAAAACCACCATAAAAAAACAGACTACGGTTTGCAACTGCACATGGGGACAAAGATCGTATTTTTTGGAGAAATGTCCTCTGGTCTGATGAAACAAAAATAGAACTGTTTGGCCATAATGACCATTGTTATGTTTGGAGGAAAAAGGGGGATGCTTGCAAGCCGAAGAACACCATCCCAACCGTGAAGCACAGGGGTGGCAGCATCATGTTGTGGGGCTGCTTTGCTGCAGGAGGGACTGGTGCACTTCACAAAATAGATGGCATCATGAGGACATTATGTGGATATATTGAAGCAACATCTCAAGACATCAGTCAGGAAGTTAAAGCTTGGTCGCAAATGGGTCTTCCAAATGGACAATGACTCCAAGCATACTGGCAAAATGGCTTAAGGACAACAAAGTCAAGGTATTGGAGTGGCCATCACAAAGCCCTGACCTCAATAGTATAGAACATTTGTGGGCAGAACTGAAAAAGCGTGTGCGAGCAAGGAGGCCTACAATCCTGACTCAGTTACACCAGCTCTGTCAGGAGGAATGGGCCAATATTCCCCCAACATATTGTGGGAAGCTTGTGGAAGGCTACCCGAAACGTTGACCCAAGTTAAACAATTTAAAGGCAATGCTACCAAATACTAATTGAGTGTATGTAAACTTCTGACCCATTGGGAATGTGATGAAAGAAATGAAAGCTTAAATAAATCATTCTCTCTACTATTATTCTGACATTTCACATTCTTAAAATAAAGTGGTGATCCTAACTGACCTAAAACAGGGAATTTTTACTAGGATTAAATGTCAGGAATTGTGAAAAACTGAGTTTAAATGTATTTGGCTAAGGCATATGTAAACTTCCGACTTCAACTGTATTACCCCCCGTGTTATTTGCTTACTTAAATAGGTGGCGGTGCATTGTGCCAATTCCTGATATTTATGGCTCTATTCTGTCTGTATCGTTGAAATGTTACATATTGCGCGATGGAAATTTCAAGGTAATTTCCGGGTTGACCTTACATATGCAGCGTTTACCGTGAATGCAGTCTGCGCTAACGCGGGAACATTGACTTTACATTTCAATCACGCTGTAACGCTAAACTTCTGCGATACGGATGAGGTGAAAACTAGCAAGTGCCAAAAGGAAAAACTATTAGATATGTAAATAGCTCATTACTCACTCTCACAATTAAGTGGAACTTATTCCCTCTCATTTAGGTGATGTTTAGGCTACAACATCTCCCTGCAGCCACATTCAAATCAAAAGCTTGGCTAAATACGGAGAAGGGGAGCTCTGCTCAGCACACTCTACACATGTACAGTCGTGGCCAAAAGTTTTGAGAATGACACAAATATAAATTTTCACAAAGTCTGCTGCCTCAGTTTGTATGATGGCAATTTCCATATACTCCAGAATGTTATGAAGAGTGATCAGATGAATTGCAATTAATTGCAAAGTCACTCTTTGCCATGCAAATGAACTGAATCCCCTCAAAAACATTTCCACCGCATTTCAACCCTGCCACAAAAGGACTCGCTGACATCATGTCAGTGATTCTCTCGTTAACACAGGTGTGAGTGTTGATGAGGACAAGGCTGGAGATCACTCTGTCATGCTGATTAATGTTGGAATAACAGACTGGAAGCATCAAAAGGAGGTTGGTTTAATCATTGTTCTTCCTCTGTCAATCATGGTTACCTGCAAGGAAACACGTGCCGTCATCATTGCTTTGCACAAAAAGGGCTTCACAGGCAAGGATATTGCTGCCAGTAAGATTGCACCTAAATCAACCATTTATCAAATCATCAAGAACTTCAAGGAGAGCGGTTCAATTGTTGTGAAGAAGGCTTCAGGGCGCCCAAGAAAGTCCAGCAAGCGCCAGGACCGTCTCCTAAAGTTGATTCAGCTGCGGGATCGGGGCACCACCAGTACAGGAATGGCAGCAGGCAGGTGTGAGTGCATCTGCACGCACAGTGAGGCGAAGACTTTTGGAGGATGGCCTGGTGTTAAGAAGGGCAGCAAAGAAGCCACTTCTCTCCAGGAAAAACATCAGGGACAGACTGATATTCTGCAAAAGGTACAGGGATTGGACTGCTGAGGACAGGGGTAAAGTCATTTTCTCTGATGAATCCCCTTTCCAATTGTTTGGAAAAAAGCTTGTCCGGAGAAGACAAGGTGAGCGTTACCATCAGTCCTGTGTCATGCCAACAGTAAAGCATCCTGAGACCATTCATGTGTGGGGTTGCTTCTCAGCCAAGGGAGTGGGCTCACTCACAATTTGCCTAAGAACACAGTCATGAATAAAGAATGGTACCAACACACCCTCCGAGAGCAACTTCTCCCAACCATCCAGGAACAGTTTGGTGACGAACAAGGCCTTTTCCAGCATGATGGAGCACCTTGCCATAAGGCAAAAGTGATAACTAAGTGGCCCGGGGAACAAAACATCGATATTTTGGGTCCATGGCCAGGAAACTCCCCAGACCTTAATCCCATTGAGAACTTGTGGTCAATCCTCAAGAGGCGGGTGGACAAGCAAAAAACCCAAAATTCTGACAAACTCCAAGCATTGATTATGCAAGAATGGGCTGCCATCAGTCAGGATGTGGCCCAGAAGTTAATTGACATCATGTCAGGGCGGATTGCAGATGTCTTGAAAAAGAAGGGTCAACACTGCAAATATTGACTCTGTCACGCCCTGACCTTAGAGATCCTTTTTATGTCTCTATTTTGGTTTGGTCAGGGCGTGAGTTGGGGTGGGCATTCTATGTTTTGTTCTATGTTGTCCTTTTCTATGTGTTTGGCCTGGTATGGTTCCCAATCAGAGGCAGCTGTCAATCGTTGTCTCTGATTGAGAACCATACTTAGGTACCCTGTTCCCACCTGTGTTTGTGGGTAGTTGTTTTCTGTTGTGTGTCTGCACCAGCCAGAACTATTTCGGTCGTTCTCTTTGTTATTTTTGTTATTTCAGTGTTCATTAAATAAATATGGACACGTACACGCTGCACCTTGGTCTCCTCCATTAGACGATCGTTACAGACTCTTTGCATCAACTTCATGTCATTGTCAATAAAAGCCTTTGAGACTTACGAAATGCTTGTAATTATACTTCAGTATTCCATAGTAACATCTGACAAAAATATCTAAAGACACTGAAGCAGCAAACTTTGTGAAAAGGTATATTTGTGTCATTCTCAAAACTTTTGGCCACGACTGTAGGTAACAGTGTTTCATGGCATTATTTTCCTCTTCACTCAGATGTGTTTCATTTGCTTTGGTTGGAGAACACAAAGGCAGTGAAGAAGGGCAACAACAGATGGAGAGGAAATCATTATAAAATACTGAAGTGAACTGAATACAGAGAATATTGAAAAGACTGCTGCGTTAAAACAACATTATCTCTGCCATAACGTTCAACTTTATTTTAAAAGAGCGTCCAGGGGACACATTTCAAAGACACTGTATGTCCATCACATAAGATAACAGAGGTAAGGATTGGTAATGGTACTATGGTATTGCCGCAATGCATCACTTTTCAGTTTTCCCAGCCGCCACCAGAAAGCTGACCAAGATCCCAGCCGGCGTCGACATGAAGGTCACAAGTGCTCTGCGCCTTCCTAAGGTGATCCCTGTGTGGCGGCTGAACGCCCTCCCAGGACTCTCTACCCAGTCCCCGAAAGCTCTGCTTTCATCCTCACTGCCTGTACTGGACTCCCTACCCCTCCCTACCCTCCCTTAAGGACATTTACATACTCATTAGCCCCCCCCCCCCACTGCATTATGTTACATTAGGAGGACTGGGAGGGTGGGTGTGGGGGGCATACTCCAAGTTGCGGATAGGAGTCGAAGGGTGGGGGGGGGGGTGGTCTGCAGATTACGATTCAGGGGGAACATTATTCAACCGCTCTCTCTCTCTCATGCAGATTCGGAGCAGGAGAGGGATGAGTACTTCTCTCTGATTGATCCCCACTCTGGGGCAGAATATTGGATGTATCACAGCCAGAGTCTGGTACTGTTCTCCTGAATGGAATAGATGGCAGGGAAGAACAAAGTACACAATGAAAAAGTACCATTGACCCTGATAACAACAGAACACGGCTTTGCTATGATCACAGCATGGTTTCTGCATAACATGTGGGTTTCTGCCGGGCATGGCAGTCTGGCAGAAGCAATTTACAGATCAATCCGCACAGCGGAGACTCCAGTATTCTGCTCCAACCCTCTCCTCCTCCTCTACCCCATGGCATGGCAGTGTTGCTGTTATGGCTGCTGTTGATCTATGGCAGGGTGAACTTGAACATTTCACTTCTCATTTCTCCTCCCCAGGAGTTAAAATGTGACGCCCAGAGAGAATCACATCTACTTTAACACTCTTCATAATTGACTCTCCCTCTGTCCAGAGAGAGAGAGAGAGAGAGAGAGAGAGAGAGAGAGAGAGAGAGAGAGAGAGAGAGAGAGAGAGAGAGAGAGAGAGAGAGAGAGAGAGAGAGAGAGAGAGAGAGAGAGAGAGAGAGAGAGAGAGAGAGAGAGAGAGACTCAGAATCTCACAACCCAATCAGAGATCTGGGAGCAGAGCTTTTTTCTTCTTCTACAAAGACAAACACTTACGTGGCTCAACACCTGGTGGCGACACCAGATGTGATTTCTTCCCCCAAACAGCCGCCGGGGCCCCCGGCACATCTTATCAGCACATAGCAGCGGGCCGCTGCAGCCCAGGCAATTTAAGCCCTGTGATAAACATAGCAATTCCCCTAGAAAGCTCCGGAATGGAGGACGAGGAGAGGGGAAAAAGAGAATGAGGAGTGAAACAAGGAATGATAACCCAGAAAGGGTGAGGGGTGGGGAAGTATGGATTTGGACAAAGTATTTGTGTGCTTGTGATGGAGGGAGTCTTGTAGCCTAGTTGCCATGCTGAGAATTGGTTGTATATGGAAAATGTTGACAGCTCTCGTGTGTCTCATAACAGCAGGTTGCTAGACCAGAGGTGGTGTTGTTGTTGGTGTGTGTATGAGAGTAGAGAAGACTGGTGGTCATCTGAGGAATGTTCCACTGACTATAGATTCATGCTGTGGAGATAACCGCAGATAGTAATCCCACAATTCCCAATTACATGTCCATCCATGCCTTCCAGTGTCAGAAAGTGTGAAAGGGGGTATTGATTGGCCATCCCACCCCACCTCTGTACCACACTGTGTTCCTCTCTGCTTCTGTATCAGTGATCAGGGGTCATTTTACAACCCATTCGCAAGCCTAGTTTGTGGTGTCCTTCACTGTATAAACCACACTGCATAAGTAAACAACACAAACACAACTTTGTCAAATCACCAGGCTCCTTTCCCACTGTTCTTCAAGTTTAAGCCAGTGTTGTGGACTATAATGTTTCTCGGTACGCTACGATGTAGTTCTTCAAGTAAGATATTTTCAAGTTTAATTTGTTTCAAGTTTCATTTCATTTGAACTTTAGGGTTTGTACCTACTGAAATTGTGCCACCCACCGTTTGTATTTTCCTCCCATACTTTTCCATAAACTCCTCAGAATAGTGTAGATTTCTAGGCCAATGAAAACGTTCTTCCTCTGGGATGTCCCAATTTTCTAGGATTCTATATGAAACCTTCATGACGCTACATCGTTTCCATAACAAACTATGGTCAATCTTTTAATATTTTACCCTAGATGCAGAGGGGAGTAGCCATTGTTACTGTACACAACTCAAGTCAATAACACCACCCTGAAAAACATTGACCGTAGATGCATCTCAAATTTACTTCAAACCTGGGTATTTTATGGGTGTTTGAAATAAAACACAGATTAATACTTTGGCCAAAAATAATGAGAAGTTTATCAAAGAGTTTGCAACAATTTTTTAAAAACATGATTGTTCAAATCTATTTAAAGTACTCTGAAATGTAAGGTCATTTTATCAGTAACTATTGAGAGAACAACATGCTCATAAAATAAGCATCTGGTATGTTTGATTGAGTCAAATGGCCCAATGATGTAAGAGGGTTAGGACTTCATAGCTAGATGTATGTGTCATCTAGTGTTTCATAGCTGAAAATTACCACCGCATTATACAGATGTATGGTAATAACTCCTATAGCCTTTTGAGGCAGACTCTCTAAAGTTAAGTAGTGCCCTCAGGATGGTAATAAAACAAGTGTTCTTTGTTAATATGTCTGTTTGGAAACATTTATTAAAATAATACTGGCTAAATCAAACATGCCACAACCAAACATCCCTAAATGTGAGGAAAGGAAAAACTTAAACGATCGGAATCAGTAATAGAGATAAGGCTTTGTCAAGGAGTTAATTTAATGCAGTGTTTCTTATTCATGGTCCTGGGTGCCCAAAGGGTGCACATTTGAGTTTTTCCCCTAGCACCAGACAACTGATTCCACCAATCAAAGGTTTGATGATGAGTTGATTAGTGGAATCAGGTGTGTAGTGCTAGGGCAAAAACTCTAATTAGCAGGACCAGGATTATGAAACACTGATTTAATAAACTACAAAGAATCTCAAATGAAACAAATAATGTAGCTGATTTTGTCGTTTTAATAATTCAAATCTGTAAAGAAGTAATTTAATATTTTGTCTTACACACATAGAAAATAAGATATAAAAATACATTATAAACTTAGAACAATGGCTGCAAATAGACATACTGTTTTCTCGTAGGCAATAATTTGGGTATGGTTACACACAATTCATGGAGTAAATGCTAAGAGAATCAGTTGAGTTTGACAGCATGGAGTCCTATAACACGGTTGATTTGCACACTCAGAAAAAAACACCAGATCAAGAATAATGCTGTCAAAATAGCACAAATAAAAACCTCTGATAATAGCATAACATGCACGTTATTAAGGGATGGGATTGCCATGCTTTATTGGCTATGATATGTTTTCACTCACAACCAATAAAACCATTTGTTTGCCACCATTATTTTATCACCAATAACATTTTATGTCAAATATTAGTCTTACTTCAAAGTCAATCCATTATCTTAAATAATAATAAGAGGACCAATAACAATGATAATAATAGGTATGACAATAATCATAATCATAATCATTATTGAGAATGCATACTAATTCATCCTTTATAACTGATCAGAATAATATGCAATTGCACAACAGAACAATTTCTGAAACATAATACTGAGACTGAATCTAAACGGCACACACATTAAGACACAATCTGAGACACAGAAACTCTCCATAAACCACTAGAGGCCATTCTGTTGCATAGTAAATAAAGAAGGGGATGTGGAGCGATGTTTTCTGGTGTAGACCGGGAAATACACGCAGGCTTTTACAGTCGACCACCTCGTTACCACAACCACATAAACCCTTCACCTAGAACTACCGCAGATGCCGAGTCAGCAGATGTCTGGTCACTGAGACTACCGACTCAATACTCCTCTATAGAAAGCAAATCAGGAGGGCAAAAAAAGACAAGTCCTCATCTCATGTGATAGGTGATAGAGAACTACATCATGGTAGAGAGCTCAGCTCTACGGGTAGTGGGATGTCTATGCCAATGACAACTCCTACATAAGGCAGTCCAGAACAGCACTTATAACAGTAAAACACAGTCTATTTATAAAGAACCACAGACCCTCCACTCAAGGAAAGGTAAAGACATGCTCGACTATCTGGAGAATGTCAAGAAAAACCTTGGGTCTGTCCTGGCATGAGTAGCTACTACTACTGGATATAATAATTGGGCAACTCTGAGCTGAGGCCCTCATCCACAAAGACAACCGGTCTCAGAAGATTCATGGTGAAATACCATAAGAAGGACAATCAGACATGTTACCGCTCTGTTTTACAATCATTATAATACTATTTGTCCCTTTAGGACATTGGTAGGACTGTGTAGACACTGACTCGGACAGTATTGGTATACTCAGGGCCGGCTCTATCATTTTGAGGGCCCCAAGAGAGATTTGGTTGGGGGCCCCCCCCACCAAGCGGGCACATCTTTTTTGTGGCCCCCCTCTTGATAATGGAGAGACAAATGTACGTTCTAAAGTACATTTCCTGCAATTCTACACATTTTGCCATGGGGTGTAGAGAAAATGTTGCAGTTTTAAAGCAAGTTTTCTGCAGTTCTACAGATTTTGCTATGGGGCGGAGAGAATGTTTTTCAATTTCATAAAACATTTCAGGCAATTCTACTCATTATGCCATTGGGGCAGAGAGATTTATTTGTTTTTACAGTTTTAAAGCTAATTTCCTGCAATTCTACCAATTTTACCATGTTGGAGAGAGAAAGTGTTGCAGTTTTAAAGCTAATTTCCTGCAATTCTACATATTTTGCCCATATTAACCCAATGAGTCCCACGGCGACGCTGGCACGAGTTGGACTTCTTATGTTGCTTATGCCTGGAGCCGGCCCTGGGTATACTACTGGTATACTACTGATATTCCTACTCTATGGAGCATAGGAGGCTGCTGAGGGGAGGACGGCTCATAATAATGTCTGGAATGGAGTAAATGGAATGGTATCAAACACATGGAAACCACAGGAGGTTGGTGGCACCTTAATTGGGGAGGACGGGCTCGTGGTAACGGCTGGAGCGGAATAAGTGGAACGGTATCAAATAGATCAAAACGCATGGTTTCCAGGTGTTTGATCCCTTTCCATTTGCTCTGTTCCGGCCATTATTATGAGCCGTTCTCCCCTCATCAGCCTCCTGTGATGGAAACCATGTGTTTGATGTGTTCGATACCATTCAATTTATTCCATTCCAGCCATAACTATGAACCCGTCCTCCCCAATTAAGTTGCCACCGGCCTTCTGCGCTATGGAGCCACCAAAAAGTACTCTTATGTATGTATGGAACTGTGTCTGTCTAGTGTAACAACAAGGCGGAGGTGACTGACTCCGTCTCGGGGCATCTCTCAGTGGCTGACAGACTGTGTGCACTGACTTGTCCTGTGCAGCTTAAAGGCTGATGACACATTCAGATATCAGAAACCATGAGTAAAATAAGGCACTTTGTCGTTTTTTACACTTCAGTTAAATCCTCAACCCCGAATTAAAATGAAAGGTTGTTTTGGTCTTCACTCTCCATCCACAGAAACAAAACAGGATTGTTTTCATGACATAAAGGGTTTCATTACAAATGTCTCTTTACAATAGTCGAAGGTATAAAAGACTATGTTTTTGAAAAATAGATTTTTTTTCTTTCCCATGAGCACCCATGTATAATAAAAGTGTCTATTTTCTTTACATTGGTGCTCTCCCCCATTTTTTACACATGTATCTACAATTTCAATACATTTGTACAGCAGGTAGGCAAGCATGGCTTTTACATCCTCAAAGAAACAGTTGACTGCAAGATATTTCTTTATGGCAGAAAAACAACAGCGACAATGCCAGGTAACGGGGCAGGTACTTTTCCTTCTATATGCTTGAAACTCTCTGTTTGACCCTAGGGCCTAGATTAAATCAGATGAAGCGTTAACCGGCGATAGCCGACACCCAACACAGCTGATGTTTTGGCGGTGTTGGAGGTGTAACTGCATTGCAGCTGTCAAATTGGTGAGCAGCTGCTCTTGATCATTGTCACAAAGCCACACCCATCCCACTCGCGTCAGGAAGTGCAGGAGAAGAAAGTGTAGGCTATATAGAAATAATGACGCCAAATCATGAAATGAAATAATGAGGATTACATCTCATATTCCAGCGTTTGAACTTGTAATCAAGGCTGCATGGAATTTCTCTTAATGTGACTCCTTGCAGCCAATGGCAATGTCCACTTTATAATGCCAGGAACCACTTGTGGATTTGACATCTCTAACGCAGTTTCACCTCTGACACACAGCCAAAACAACCACTATGCAGATTGTCTGATTGAATAGAGCCCCTAGTCTCTCTTCAAGTCCTGCTTAAATGAACCCTCCTCAGTCTCCATGTAATAAAAGACCCAGGACTTCATTGTCAGTGAAGAGAGATGGGTCATCAGTTGGCAGGGATAGATGTACAGAGAGAGAGAGAGAGAGAGACAGAGACAGAGAGCGAGAGAGACAGAGAGAGAGAGAGAGAGAGAGAGAGAGAGAGAGAGAGAGAGAGAGAGAGAGAGAGAGAGAGAGAGAGAGAGAGAGAGAGAGAGAGAGAGAGAGAGAGAGAGAGAGAGAGAAGTGCATGCATGCACTCGGCAGGACTCACCACGCTGCTATACATTCATAGTCAGCTCAGTTACCATGACAGTGGGAAGGTTACCTGGGCGATGTGGCAGGACCAGGGGGTACGGTGATTTTGGGCGGTCGGGGAGTGGAGGTTTGCATCCTTCTTGATCTTCAGGAGGCGACCAACCGGGTGTTACCAGGGTGTTTTAGAGTGTGGTGTGTTTGGGGGTTGCTTGGCGGGGACTCGGTCAGGGAGGATAAGAGGGGGCATATCAGACCTTATTGCTTAACAATGATTCAGTGCAGGTCTAGAGCCAGTATCTGTCCCCCTAATAAGCAGACTGGGCAGGCAGGAGGTGGCTGCCAAGCCATTGTAGTGTGTCCATTAGTCAGGTGATGAGAAGCTGTGCCTTGACTGACTGTAACAAGCCAAGGCTGCTTTTTTCCCCTTCTACCAAAGAACTGATCTGCGGGCAATGGCCAGGTCGTCATTGGTTGAAGATTTCAGAAGGTCAGAAGGTCAGGGGTTAGTTGCCAGTGGCGGCTGGGGGGGTTAAGAAACAAACAAACAGAAAAGAGAGAAAAATTATAAAAGGAGAGAAACAAAAATGAAAGGAAAGAAAAAAGATAGAGAGGAGATTAGTCTCAGCTAGCGACAGCAGGATGAAAACATGGCTTAACTAATCAGAGCTATACCATGCATCCATTCAATCCACCATGCGATTTCGCCACAACTGTGACCGACCAATCTACACGTGTCACCATATGTTTCCATATCTTCCACAACATGTTCGCTTTGACCGAAGCCAGAGCGCTGGACGCAAAACGCCGTGTCAGAAATGAAAACAATTCATGCGTTCTTCTGTTTGTATAGATAAAGGACAATTCATATGATGGGTTGATTGAATCCAAGAGTGCAGGATGAGCTACTCATCTATATCCTTACAATGTCGTAAAGTCATGAAAGCATGGTTTTACGTAACGTGAAAGACAGTCCCGTCCCCTCAGCTCACGTGTTAAAAAGGAGGAAATTAAAAAAGACAATTACAGTAGTTCTAATGGTTAGTAGCAGTCAAGTAAATGGACAGTAAATCTAGGCAGAGGGAAAGAACCTAATGAGATGGAGGAAGGTAGCGTCGTCGACAACAGTCAGTAAAGTTATTGTTACCTGACTGCTAATAAATATTAGAGCACTTCAGAGGTTCATGAGTCAAGCGGCTAGTAGTGGTGGACGTGAATATTAATAAGTCTCATTGTTTTAGAATAAATTAATTTAGAGAGGATACAGTGAGAAATTCAAGAAGACCACATCGTTGTGGTGGAAAAATAATTTTGGGGCCAAAACAGTGTTTGTCATTTTTTTTTTTTACTCAATATCATTTTTTTATTGCCTTTTCAAAGTATGTTTTCTATTTACAACAAGCATGAAAATCTTTGCTTTAATGATACAAAGCAACACTACATGGTATTTTCTAGAATAGCACACTAGCCATGAGAGTTTAAGCTAAAGCCGTCACTTCAGCCAGTGCCCTCAGCCTAGGAAACAATATACAATTCACAGGACACATAATATAAAATGCACCTGCATATAAACACTGAAAAGGTCCTGTCTTTTGTATAAAGCCCTAAAATATATTAAAAAATAGAGGACATTTTCTAAAGTGGTGCTATAAAGCTGCTATGATGCATATTTGTCTTTCCTACAAATAGCCCTATAGAATAATCCTTGCTATTTCTGACATTTCATATACATTCCTGCTTTATATTTTATATATATATTTATATATATATTTCAAGAAGCCACAAGTAAATACTATTTTCTTTGCAACAACAAAACATTTAAAGAAGCTTACAGTAAAATATTTTTAAAAAAATTCTCAAGTGGAATATTTCTGGTAAATGCATTCCTACTCTGGCAATTTCTCATCCAAAATGGACCCTAGGATTCTCCGTCCACTCCACAGTGGTCCGTCTAAGACGTATGCAGCTTAGATCATATGTTTCATTTCATCGTCTGAGGTTCTGACCTTCTGACTGCAGCAGAGGAGATGAAGAATGCTTTTGACTTTTTAAAATCATTCAGTGCAAAAAAAGATTTGTGCCGTAGTCTCTCTTTTCGAATGAAGCAACAGTCAAACAGATGTACAGAAGAAAAGAAAGGCTTCTTTACCAGATTTGACAACATATTGTAAATCTTACTGTATTAAGAGCTTAACAACTGTATCGTAGAGAGCTGTTGTAAAATGCTTTCTAATGCACTGTAAAGTGTCCAGAGGAAAATCAAAATAGGATATACTGTATACAGTGCCTTCAGAACGTATTCAAAACCTTTTACCTTTCCCAGATTTTGTTGTGTTATAAAGTTGGATTCAAATTGATTTAATTGAAAAAAATATTGTCAATGATCTACACAAAATACTCTGTAATGTCAAAGTGGAAGATTTTTAAAATTTATTAAGTGAAAATAAAAGAGTAATATATCTTGATTAGATAAGTATTCAACCCCTCAAGTCAATACATGTTTGAGTCAGCGATTACAGCTTTGAGTTTCTGGGTAAGAGTTTTTTTCTCTAAGAGCTTTGGACACCTGGATTGTACAATATTTTCCCATTATTCTTAAATAATGTGTCAAGCTCTGTCAAGATACCACCAGAGCATTTTGCCAGCAGCATACCACCCTGCATCGCACCGCTGGCTTGCCTCAAAAGCTAAGCAGGGTTGATCCTGGTCAGTCCCTAGATGGGACACCAGATGCTGCTGGAAGTGGTGTTGGACTCTGTCCTTGGACTCTGTCCCCCCCCCCCCAAAAAAATCCCAATAACTCAAGGCAGTGATTGGGGACATTGATCTGTGTAGTGTGCTGTCATTCATCCCCCCTCCTCTCCCCTGAACCTATTCCCCAGGTCGTTGCTGTAAATGAGAATGTGTTCTCAGTCAACTTACCGGTTTTAAATAAATAACTAAAAAGATGATTGTTGATCATTGTTAGACAGCCATTTTCAAGTCTTGCCATAGATGTTCAAGCCGATTTAAGTAAAAAATTGAACTAGGAACATTAAATATCATCTTGGTAAGCAACAGTGTATATTTGGCCTTGTGTTTTAGGTTATTCTCCTGCTGAAAGGTGAATTTGTCTCCCAGTGTCTGGTGGAAAGCAGGCTGAACCAGGTTTTCCTCTAGGATTTTGTCTATACTTAGCTGTATTCTATTTATTTTTATCCTACAAAACTCCCTCGTCCTTGCCGATGACAAGCATACCCATAACATGATGCAGCCAACACCATTCTTCAAAATATGAAGAGTGGTACACAGTGATGTGTTGGGTTGGATTTTCCCCAAACATAACGCTTTGTATTCAGGAAAAAACATGTATTTCTTTGCCACATTTTTTGCACTATTACTTTAGTGCCTGCCTTATTGCAAACAGGATGTATGTTTTGGAATATTTTTTTCCTACAGGCTTCCTTCTTTCCAATCTGTCATTTGTGTTTGTATTACAATGTTATTGATCCATCGTCAGTTATTTCCTATCACAGCCATTAAACCTCTCTGGTCTTTGTGGTTGAATCTGTGCTTGAAATTCACTGCTCGACTGAGGGACCTTAAAGATAATTGTATGTGTGGGGTAGAGAGATGGGGTAGTCATTTAAAAAATCATGTTAAACACTACTAATGCACACATAGTCCATGCAACTTGTTATGTGACTTGTTAAGCATATTATTACTAGGCTTACTAGGCAAAAGGGTTGAATACTTACTGACTCAAGACTTGAGCTTTTCATTTTTAATTTGTAAACATTTCTAAAAACAATTCCAGCTCGACATTATGGGGTGTTGTCTACATCACCTTACACAACATATCAACTTAATTCATTTTAAATTCAGGCTGTGAATACTTTCTGAAGGCACTGTAAATCTCTAGACCCCAATTGATGTACTTATTTGATAGTGTATTTACTATTTTGAGACCGTTCAACATCTTTGCCAATATGAGCTGTTAAAAAGGCCCACATTTCAGACGCCATCTTAGCTTCCTCCCTGCTTCACCCAGAGTCAGTCTGCCTCTTACACACAGGCTTGACCGTTTGGCCTGCACTCAATCCACCTGCCTCATGGTTCAACCCCCAAACCGCACTGACACGTCAATCATATTATGTTGTATTACCGTCATGTTTGGATAAACCAACGTTTTAATGGTGTAAAACTGTTCATCAGTGTGGGAGCCAAACCTATGAAGAGGTAGATTGAATATAGGCCTTTGTGCAATTTCATCGGATGTTGGTTTGTCATTAAATTTGTCAGTGTTACCTATCCGTTACCATAATTATCATTTATTATCATTATGGATTAAGGTTTGACCTTTTAGTAATAATACCCTTTGTATAATATGCACTTCTTAAGTAATGCCATATTACAGTTATTTTTATATTAATTTATTTGTTTTAGGGCAGATTTGAGCTATCAAGTTTTCAGAGGCAATTCACAGACAGAGCTACAGTGCCGAAACCTGAATATCCTTAGACCCAGTTTGTATATACTGTTAATTATATATGTTAATTGTTCCACATCATCTAGCAGCAAAAAAAAGTGATTCATGAATTGGAGTTATTTAAACAATATTACAATTTAATCAATTTCACTGGGTTTTCAACTTCAACATTGAAGTTGAAAACCCAGTGAAATTGATTAAATTGTAATATTGTTTAAATAACTCCAATTCATGAATCACTTTTTTTTGCTGCTAGATGATGTGGAACAATTAAAATGTAGGTTGATTTATCCAAAAATGTCTGCATGTAGGCAGTTTTCAATTGGCATTTGCATCCTATTTTCTGGCACATTGCAAACATTCACTTGATTGGGTACAAGTAATTATCTGTAGTGAAATGTGATGATACACAGTGTGGGTGTATGTACAAGGCACACTTGGTGTATTAAGCACTAGGGTATAAGGATAAAACAGAGAAAAGGCACTGATAGAGAACAGATCCTGCAAACTCCTTGTTGCTTGCGTCATTTCACAAACGGTTTCTTCTCTAATTACGACCTCGATTATTCTCAATATTCAGTGGGAGTATCTGTTCTGTATGGACTTAGAAGAGAAGGTGTGACATGTGTAGACTTTAGAGAGTAAAATGGTCTGACTGTTGTGTTTGTTTACCAATCTGCAGAATAAAACAATTTCCAGTCTATAGCCTACCATGTGTCCATCCCTCTTTACTTATAACGTCGTTGTTGAGACTTAAAAAAAATACTGTAGCAAAAATGGGAAGATACTGCAGTCCAATTAGACAGTGAAAATCCCCCAAATATGACATGACGTGTTTACACCCACTTCTGTGTTGTCCTCGACAATACAATGGGTCAGATTCTCCCCAAAATAATTTCCGCAAACAAATAAACACAAATGGACATAATTTATCAATTAAAACGTTACATTATCCACGTAAGAAGCTGAAGACTTAAGTGCATTTGAAATAAAATTGCAACCCTCTCGTTGAACGGAGGGGGAAACTAAAACACAGGTCATTTGATCTTCTTTTTTGTTGTTGTTGAAGGGGTATAGTCCATTATTTGTCATCGACATCATGTCAGATGCATAAAGTCATCGAAATAATAGAGTCGAGTAGCTTGTGTGTAAGTTTGTGTCTCTACCTAGATAGCAAAAGCATCATTAGGCTACTGTGTTGTGGTCACGAGTTCTCAGAATCACCTTGTACAGCCCTCCACGTATGACCTCTGAGAACAAATGTATTCCAAATAAATGTTTCTCAGAGGCCAAGACTAGGAAGGGTGTGCAGTATGTTGCGTCACATCACAAACCTGGAACGACTAGCTGAACAATTTGTACATGTTGCAAAACAGATCAGGACCAACAGTGAGCAGGCATTGGCAATAAAACACAAATGCATAAGAGCTAAACTAACCTCTGTCTGCGGTCACTATCCTTTGGTAAGGATGGACCCGCAGCTCGTGCCTTCGAACCTTAGTAGTCACTGCACCTGCTCGGATTGCAACAACATGACCAAAACAAGGATTAGGTCATTTCCTCCTTCGCCGTTTCCATCAAGTCAATTCGTCATATCATCAAGGTTTATACGACCAAACACATGTAACACAATTAGGAAAAATCTTTAGAAATACATGTTAAGGCACAAATTATACTCATATACTTCATCGTAACAAGGAGAAATCTTGGACATAGTAGCATTCGTGACTATGGAGTAACCTTGACTGTAAGGATCCATTGTTTTCTTGAGTCCTTGTTACAAATTTGCAGAAATTAGGCATTTACACACACACACACACACACACACACACACACACACACACACACACACACACACACACACACACACACACACACACACACACACACACACACACACACACACACACACACACACACACACACACACACACACACACACAGAGGGGAGCTTTACTAGTCACATAATCTCAGGTTGAGCATCAGGAAGTGCATCTCTTCAGTTATTCGTTTTAAATATAATACTGATCACTCACTCTCTGGTTAAAGCCCAGAGATGAAAGCTTTTAGGCACATTTGCAGTAGTAAAAAAAATGAACATCTCTTATAAAATAAAAAATAAAAAGAACAGGTAGAAAAAAAGGCAATGAATTAAGTGATTAGTAAAGCGTGACAGTATTGTATAGATTTTCAATCCCAGACATAGCAGTCAGAGGAACAGTGGAAAATATACATATATGAATGTGTGTACAGGATGCACGTACACACTCACACATAATGCATGGCGTTAAGGCCTGTGCCTCTTTGGGGAGGTTTGGCCGGTGTAAACATCAGTAGTGAGGGAGCCGAGCCTGTCTGTCTGTCTGTCTGTCTGTCTGTCTGTCTGTCTGTCTGTCTGTCTGTCTGTCTGTCTGTCTGTCTGTCTGTCTGTCTGTCCTGCCTGCCTGCCTGCCTGCCTGCCTGCCTGTCTGTCTGTCTGTCTGTCTGTCTGTCTGTCTGTCTGTCTGTCTGTCTGTCTGTCTGTCTGTCTGTCTGTCTGTCTGTCTGTCTGTCTGCCTGCCTGTCTGCCTGCCTGCCTGTCTGCCTGCCTGTCTGTCTGTCTGTCTGTCTGTCTGTCTGACTGCTATATGCCCGGCTCTTGGTTCATTACACTCAAAGGCAGCTGTGAAACAAAAGCGCATGTTGTGTGTCAACACTCAGATCAGATGAGGGGCTCAGTAAGGATCCGAGAAACTCTTTTAGCCTTTCGTGGGGAAAGCCATACCTATAGAATACAGGAAGGGAACAAGGAATTAGTGCCAGGAGTTCCTGTCTGTCCTTTGAGAAGGACAGCAACACACACCAGGCCCCTATTCCCGAAGCCATTTTAGGACACTCCGTTTGAGTCGATGCAAAAATGCGTTATACAAAAGGGCTATGTTGTTCACTCACTGACTGTCATTTGGCGTGGCTACACTTGCGCTGAAAGTCTCATTCTGTGAATATTTTTCATAAGAGTGAAGTTAAGACTGTCAGTGTCGGGACAGAATGTCCTCAAATCCCTTTGTGAATAAAGCCTGTCATGCCTAGATGATTTAACTGCAGGTGCCCCATCGCCAACACACACCATCTCCCCCATTGGCTCCGCAACCCCTCTCTGTCGACCCCCTCTGACCCCTCACCGTCCTCATGTTACCCCTCAGGACGCCCCCAAGCCACACCCAGAGAGAGGGGGGCGCCCCCAAGGGGGGTCTGCAGCAAGGTGGAGCTCAGTTCTCCCTCACCATCATACACAAATATATCATCATCATCATCATCATCATCGGGACAGGAAATCAAAAAGGGTTGATCAGTAACACACACGTCACTTTGAACAGACATTAAAAGAGGAAGGGCCGAGGCTTCCCCTTGTGGCTTGTGGTTGCTCAGAGAGGGCCAATCCTCAACCAGTCCAGCGTGTGGTGGCGGGGAGGGAGGAGAGAGATGAGGAGGTGGGTGTGTGTTGTTTGAGGGGATGGAGGGAAAGAGGGAGGGAAGTGGCGTTTCTTTAAAAGGGAGGCCGGTTGGAGGGCTCTCCTCGCTGCACAGTGATGGGAAAGTGACAGGTCTGAAACCCCAGGTAGAGGGGCAGCTCTTCGGCCTTTGAGGACGCTGTATAGGTCACACAAGAGAGAGAGACAGGGTGAAATCTTCACTGGGCTCCGCCGCTCCTCGACCCCCCCCCCCCTCACAGTAACACCCCCACCCCGCCTCACTCACTCACTCACTCACCAAACCCCCCCCTGAATCCCCTCTCCCTTCACCCAGACACACAGTTGGAGGCTTGGTCCAGTGGAACTCTGTTAGGTGGAACTCTTGGTTAGGCGGAACTCTGGCTGCTAATGGCTGACAGGGCACACCCTGGCTGTCTAGAATGTGCTCAACCCAATTGGACAAGCTGCTGTTGACATTTTGGTGCGTTGGTAACAGTTCAGATTTACAATGTGCCTTTGGGTACAGTCTGTCTTAATGGAGTCAAGTCGCGTTTGTAATATGATATTTTCTAAAGGGGCTTTTTTCAAAGCCATAGGGCTGCGTGTGTATGCAGGGACTGGGAGAGAGGAGGGTAAGGACCCTTTTCCGAATGAAACCGCTCCCTCTTATAAATCACAGAGCCAGTCGAGCACTTAACTTCCAGTTCATTTATGCACACATTTCTTAAAGGGCTTTTTAGAGGAGAGAATTGTCTCATGATAGTGAAAAGAAAGATGCAATAAAGAGCTGGAATGTTTTTTCTTTCTGTTGCTGACCCCTCTCTTTCAGTGGTATCTCCTGGGAGGCTGGGGTGGGCGAGAGAAGAGGGAGTGTGGTATTATTCTGAGGGGGGGGGGGGGGGGGGTCGTCACAAAAGTGGGAATGGGGGGGGGGGGGGGGGGGGCGTATTTAGGAGGAGTGGCGCAGGATCAGCGTGGGGGCGGGATTCCACTGGCCATGGGGGTGGTGGTGTTGGTGGGGGGCTGCGGGGCAATCGCAGGGGCACGCATGCTTACCTAACACCCCGCTGGAGTCGATGGGGTACTCCAGGATGGAGGTGGCAGGGGCCAGCGTGTAGGGGTAATCGTACGGCGACGCGTATATGAGGCCCGACTCGGGACCCTGGGTCATGACGCCCGGGTGGGGCGAGCCGTTGGGCATGCAGGTCTGGATCTGTCGGATCAGGGGCATTAGGGTGGGGCCGGCCGGGGTGGACGTGCGCAGGGCGTTCTGGGACATGGCGGCGGGGCCGGCGATGATGCGGGGCGCCTGGGCGTTCGCTGCAAGAGAGAAGGCAAGGGCAGCTGGAGTGAGCGGGAAACACGGGGGGAGAAGGTGGAGGAGGAGGAAGAGGGAGGGGTGTGTGGAGAGACCAGAGGGGGAGGAGAGGTGGAGAGAAGTGGAAGAAAAAGGAGGATACAAAAACACAAGTTAGCATCTATCACACATATCATAGGACACACTCAAAGAATATCAGATAAGTCAGGAACCGGAGAAAAAGCTACATAAACAAACTGTTCGACAGACTGGCCTTAGCTTCCACTACACAACATTTAGCACAATATAAGAGAGGTCTTTAAGGATTGCCTCCATTCAGCTCTAGCACTGTTCGATTCTGGCACAACAGTGCTGGCTGGGATCTGTTCGGCACAAACACCATGCGATTGGAATGAGGCACGCATCTCCCTCAGCGACACAAAATGGACGCCCAGTCAGAGCCAGACCTCTCTTCCTCCTTCAAAAGAACTCAACCGAGTGCCACCCAATAGGACAGCAGGGAAACTAAAGTTACTAAAGAAACAACGAAAAATGCACTGAGGGGAACGCTGAATGTGGCAAGCCAAAAGCACACTCTGTTCAATTCAGCCACTGTGCATGGCACCGCACAACGCTCCTGGGCTTGTCGTGAGCGAAAAGGAGCAGTTTGAATTACACTGCTCCCGGACACACAAAGGGCTGTTCTACTGTGTCAGACAGTGCCTGCCCCCCCCCCTAGAGAGAGGGGCGCGGTGATGTCATCCTTACGTGACTTGATGTTGGCGTCTCGGTAGGTGCCGTTGAGGATGGCCAGCTCCATCAGCTGCATCTTCTTCAGGCTGTCCTCTCCCTCCGCCTGGAGCACAGAGACACAGGAACAGTCACACAGAGACACAGGAACAGTCACACAGAGACACAGGAACACAGAGACACAGGAACTGTCACACATAGACACAGGAACAGTCACACAGAGAGCAGAATATGTTGAACGGCGACTCACGTCTGCACATAAGACTTGGAGCACAGACACACTGTATGATTGTCTCACATCAGTACACAGACACTCAGCTCTCTCACACACACACACGCGCACACACGCACACAGACAGAATCCAAATCAACCGAATGGCATCCGATCCTGCCAGATACCGAAAGACACACACACAAACGTTCCTACCAATTATCAGCAATTATTTACTGAAGCGATTTGGTTGGCAGTTTGAAAAGATCCAGCAGGAGCCCAGATCTAGATTCAGTAGCAGCAGGGTATCCAATCTGCCACAGCATCTTTGATATTTACATCAGCCCTTAATCGCCTCATCTGCCAGAGTAACGAATGGGAGGAGAAACACTTTGTTCATCAGTCAAACTTTTTCACATCACTGGGATGATTCATCTCCACGCCTAGAGCAACAATACGTTTGGAAAATGTAACGCAATGAGACAGAACTTGATCACAACTTTGATTTGGGGAAATGCGGTGAAGATGAGAAGATGAGGGGGCGGGGAAAAGGCATTGACCTGACATGGTACATTCTCAAGCCCCATACTGTGTGTGTGTGTGTGTGTGTGTGTGTGTGTGTGTGTGTGTGTGTGTGTGTGTGTGTGTGTGTGTGTGTGTGTGTGTGTGTGTGTGTGTGTGTGTGTGTGTGTGTGTGTGTGTGTGTGTTCGCGTCGTCTACAGAATCACAGTAAACGTACTTTTAGAAAACACTCTGAGCCAAACCTTCGGGAGCCAAAAACAAAACGCTCAAAGGGCTCCTGTATCTACTGTAAACATCAATACTTTTTAATAAGTGAAGACTGCAGTGATTAATAGCCTATGAAGAGAAGGCACTGCAGGAATAAATCACGCTGACTCTGTATTGAGTCAACGGAGTCTACTGTAGTTCCAGAGGAGGCTGGTATATAAGATCTGGGATGGAATGAATGGAACGGTATCAAACACATCAAACATATGGAAAAACCCCGCTTGACTCCTTTCCATTCATCCCATTCCAGCCGTTACAATGAGCCCGTCCTCCTATAGACCCGCCCCACCAGCCTCCTTTGTGTAGTTCTGTCCTTGAGTGGTACCGTTATGTTCAATTCTCTTTGAGCAGCAGCGTAGCATCGATATAATGTGTGTGTGTGTGTTTTTGGGAGTGTTTAAGGACAATACAGTGTCATCCTCTGCACATTCCTCTCCGATTATACGGTAGGGAGGTGTGGAAGCTTTTCGATCTTGGACAATGGACACCAATGGATGACTCTTGGTATGTTTGGTTTCTAGTCTGCCTTCAGCTTGTAGTTGCTGGCCTGGGCCAGTGAGTGGTGCTGTGTTGTCACTCATATCAGTGAGTCCAGTAGGGCTCTCTTAACACCTCCACTGTTACAGTCTGTATACTGCTGTCAGGGATGCACGTGTGAGAGTCTGTTGACCGTGATTGCTTGGCCCTCTACTTTAGCTGTCAGTGTCAATGGCAGTAGTCCACGAGTCATGTTCTCACATTAACCTACGTGTGTCTCTTCTTAAATCTCCCAGCTAGGAATATCACAGGAGGTTGCTGGCACCTTAATTTGGGGAGAACGGGCTCGTGGTAATGACTGGGGCGGAATCTGTGGAATGGTTTCAAACACATCAAACACATGGTAGCTTTCGCTCTTCTCTACCTCCCCCTCTGCTGTGACAGTGTTGCCGTGGGCCCTTCCCGCTCCCACAGCTAAACGCTGCCAAGCGCAGACACAAAAAGGGCCACTCTCTGTCTCTCTCTGCACAACTCACACAGTAGCACAATTCAGCAGCCGGCCACAGACACTGGAGCGTGTGTTTTTCAGTGTGTGTGTGTGTGTGTGTGTGTGTGTTTGTGTCTTAAACAAATGTATTGTGTGCGCGAGTGCGAGTACCCATTTGTGTTTACATGGGTTCTATTTCCAGGTGGCGCAAGTGTCAAACGCACGTTAGTATGCAATTTCGTCATTGTGAAAACTGGCGCACTGGCTTACGCCAGGTTCTGCAATTGACCTGTCTAACATCAGCAGACTGGCGCTGAGTTGGGAGAGGTGGCAATATTTTATGGGGGGTCTTTTAAAAACAAGCACAAAAGTGACAATTTCATGCAGCGCTAATGCGAAGTTCTATAAGACCCATCCAAAGCAGGTGTTATCAGTAACACAGTTGGTAGTGGAATGGATTTTGGGTGCAGAAGAGGAGCTTATGCAGCCATGACGCATAGTGCCCATGGAAGGAGAGATGTGCCTTTTGTACCAGTAAATCTCGTATTTAGAACCCCCCCCCCCCCCCCCATTTCGTTTAATTTGAATAAAACCGAAGCATAGTCAACCCTCCCCTTAGTCTTGTTTATCCTGGCCATTGTCCAAGTAGCCTATGAATATAGGGTTTTTTAAATAGTCTACTGAGAGTGACTTGAAATATTGGAGGTTTTCTTGCCCTCATGCTTTTTCATTATTCACAATTCACATACCTGCCTACTTCATTTCTCTTGTTCAAGTAGGCTATCCATCCCCATTTTCAAAGAGCGCCCCTCGTCGGATTACCAAAGACTCGCTCCTCTAAACTATTCAGTCCTCTAATAATTCCATATCAACTGCACATTTTCTGGAGAATGTGCCTCGCACAAAGGCAACGATACAATTGACAGGAGCCTAGTATTTTGTGTAGACGTGCGAATGTTATGCGTAAAGACATTTAGGCCCGAATGTGCACGTAGTGCCATGGAACGAGAGAAGTGATTTGTGATATCATGCTTCTGACCCCGTCCTATTTCGAAATGTTGTTGTTGTTTAAAAACCAAAAAAAACAGATTGTTTGTTTTTCGTTTCATTTGATTAAAAACCAAGCCTCCCCTCCACTCAATGTTTTCTTTTGTTTTTGTCCTGCCCAATGCATTTCTCAAATAGTGTTTGGCTCGTGAGACTGCTTTGAAACAAATATGAATCACCAAAGCTTTATTAAAAGATCAAGTTTGAGAGCAGCAACACAGTGAGCGGACATCCCCTTTTTATGATTATTGTTGCCAGCTCCAGTTATTATTTTGGATGCGTGTAAAAGCCACCATAATCCACCTTAATAGTATATACCCACAGGGAGCAAATATGGTGCCTGTAACTGTATTAAGACAAAGCCTATTTAAAACAAGTTGTTTCATTTTGATTCAAATTATTCACTCTCTTTTTAAGTCTTATCAATAGTGAATTGAATCTTGTTTATTGATGTTCATTTATTAATGTTTGGCATGTCCTTGGCTCAGACATGGCAGACATTATGCAATATACAGTAGGCCTAGCCCCTATATCAGTGTGAATACTATGTTTAACAATACAGTGCCATTCAGAAAGTATTCGGACCCCTTGACTTCTTCCACATTTTGTTACGTCACAGCCTTATTCTGAAATGGATTAAATAAATACAATTCCTCAACAATCTACACACAATACCCCATAATTACAAAGCAAAAAAAAGTTTTTTTGAAATTTTTGCAAATGTATTAAATATAAAAACATAAATACCTATTTTACATAACTATTCAGACCCTTTGCTATGAGACTCGAAATTGATCTCAGGTTCATCCTGTTTCCAATGATCATCCTTGAGATCCTTTTTTCAACTTGATTGGAGTCCACCTGTGGTAAATTCAATTCATTAGACATGATTTGGAAAGGCACACACCTGTATATATTAGGTCCCATAGTTGACAGTGCATGTCAGGGCAAAAACCAAGCCATGAGGTCGAAGGAATTGTCCGTAGAGCTCTGAGATAGGATTTCGTCGAGGCACAGATCTGGGGAAGGGTACCAAAAAAATGTCTGCAGCATTGAAGGTCTCCAAGAACACAGTAACCTCCATCATTCTTAAATGGAACCACCAAGACTCTTCCAAGAGCTGGCTGCCTGGCCAAACTGAGCAATCGGGGGAGAAGGGCCTTGGTCAGGGACGTGACCGAGCTCTAGAGTTCCTCTGTGGAGATTGGAGAACCTTCAAGAAGGACAACCATCTCTGCAGCACTCCACCAATTAGGCCTTTATTGTAGAGTGGCCATACGGAAGCCACTCCTCAGTAAAAGGCACATGATAGCTAGCTTGGAGTTTGCCAAAAGGCACCTAAAGAATCTCAGACCATGAGAAACAAGATTCTCTGGTCTGATGAAACCAAAACGTAACTCTTTGGTCTGAATGACAATCGTCACGTCTGGAGGAAACCTGGCACCATCCCTACGGTGAAGCATGGTGGTGGTAGCATTGTTTGGGGATGTCTTTCAGCAGCAGGGACTGGAAGACTAGTCAGGATAGAGGCAAAGATGAACGGAGCAAAGTACAGCGAGATGAAAACCTGCTGCAGAGTGCTTAGGACCTCAGACTGGGGTGAAGGTTCACCTTCCAACAGGACAACATCCCTAAGCACACAGCTAAGACAATGCTGTAGTGGCTTCGGGACAAGTCTCTGAATGTCCTTGAGTGGCCCAGCCAGAGCCCGTACTTGAACCTGATCGAACATCTCTGGAGAGACCTGAAAATAGCTGTGCAGCAATGCTCTGCATCCAACCTGACAGAGCTTGAGAGGATCTGTAGAGAATAATGGGAGAAACTCCCCAAATACAGGTGTGACAAGCCTGTGCTTCAACAAATACTGAGTAAAGGGTCTGAATACTTATGTAAATGTGATATTTCAGCTTTTTATTTATAATACATTTGTACAAATTAAAATAAACTGTTTTCGCTTTGTCATTATGGGATATTGTATTTACATTAATGAGGGGAAAAAAACAATTTATACATTTTAGAATGAGGCTGTAACGCAACGAAATGTGGAAAAAGTCAAGTGGCCTGAATACTTTCTGAGTGCACTGTATTTCCATATTGAAGCCATACAATTAGGCTTCTTACAATGTTGACTGCAAACATGTTCAACATATTTAGCAAAGATGGGCTAGGCCTACATATATTTTGTTATTTTGTTTCTGTAGGCTATTTAACAAACTAGGCTATTACGGACTAACATTCAAATTGGAGTTGATGACAACGCAATACATACAATAGCGTAAATAAACAACTTGAAGCAACCAAACATTTTGCTATGGAGCATATTCTCATTGGCCAGTGAGGGGTCAAGCCTTGACACACCCACAACTTGTTTATTCATCAAAACCCAGCCCTTTCACGCCACCTCCAGCCACTGTGCCCATAATTCCAGTTGTGAAATTATACAAAAATATTTCTGACACACCATTGCGTTAGGTTTGCTAAAATAGAACCCAATGTATGTGTGTTTTTGTGTGTGTTTAGATGTGTGCTTTTACAGTTCACACTTGCTTAGTTTCTGGTAACTTGCAGCAAACATCAATAAGGTCGATTTCAGCCAAATCCAATTGCTCCAGACGATAAACCCTTTTAATCTGCTTCTTGGTTTTTCATTATTCCTTCCTATCTGTCCCTATCGGCACCTGCAGCGAGCCTACAGTTTGGAGTGCTATGTATTACAGAATTTGACGGGAGTTTAGAACCCATGAATTCAGCGGCAGTTAATCCATGACCATGCTAACATGCCTAGCCGTGCAACAGCGTGCTCCTAGCAGTTAACTCTTAACCCCTTTCAACAGATCCCTCACGTCTTTGATTTTCCCTCTTTGGTTAAGACCGATTTATGCTAAATGCAGATGCCATTTCCATTAGACTTGGTCCTCGTCGGCTGTTTGGAGTGGTGAATGCATGTTCAAATGTGATCCAGTCTACATTGGGAAAAAGCATGTGGGAAAAAGGAAATAGATGATGCAGAGAAGATTCAATCATCATGCCTTGTTCTGATGTTCAAGAGAGATACAACTCTCGCTTGTCATGCATCACTGAACCTTAATTCCTGGTTTAGTGGAGGGAACATTGCAAATGGTGTACTGTGTGTGCTTCACGGTCAAAGCTCCCCAAACGACTAACTCTATCTCCATATCTACTGAACAGAACACAATGACAAGATGAAAAACCCAACAGAAAAGATGTCATTTCACATCCATTGAGATATTAGTAGAGCAAATGTCAATGCAGACAGACCGCTATCTCTCTCTCTCTGTGTGTGTGTGTCACGGTAAATACAATCTTGTCATCCTGTACCCAATCAGAATGACTCATTAGATGTAATCGAGGAAGTGAGTGAAGAGAATGAACGCTCTCAGATTTGCAGGTTTGATTTTCCTTTGTCTACGTGTCGGCCATTTATTGCCCTCCCACTGCTGTGAGTGTTGAGCTGTTGATGTGATGAGCAGAAGACGTCTGTCTGTCTGTCTGTCTGTCTGTCTGTCTGTCTGTCTGTCTGTCTGTCTGTCTGTCTGTCTGTCTGTCTGTCTGTCTGTCTGTCTGTCTGTCTGTCTGTCTGTCTGTCTGTCTGTCTGTCTGTCTGTCTGTCTGTCTGTCTGTCTGTCTGTCTGTCTGTCTGTCTGTCCATGTGTGCGTGTCCAGTGGCACAGTCCGCTTTGGGAGCCTTCTCAGGTCACGCCGTGTGGAAATGTTTTTTATGTCAGTTTGCATAAAGAGGAATTATTCCGCTGCTATTCAGGCTGGGGTCACTATGACCTTTGGAGCACAATGACTGCCAGCCTACCCCATTTCCATCACAGCCTGTCAGACTGAAGCTCTCTCTCTCTCTCTCTCTCTCTCTCTCTCTCTCATCTCTTTCTTTCTCTTACACTCTTTCTTTTTGCTTTGTCTATCTTTGTCTCTGATCTCTGTCTCTAACTTTGGACTTAAATATGATCAGGAAACACCTATCGCTTTCTCATATTTTACAGAACAAATTCCAATAAACATTTACGGTCGAAATTCTCATTAAATTGCGGCTCTTGTCCTCTGTATATTTCTGGTAAATGACATGAAACAAATGCAAAGTAGAGTGACGACGGTAATAAAACCGATTAACACAGTGGTAAAAGTGAGTCTGGAGTGACCATTACAACATTACAGCAGGTTTTACAATGTAACTCCCCCTCTCAAGGGCAAGGGCGAGGGCCTGCGCCTGTCAACTCAGACAGCCCCTCCAATTGGCTGTTTAGGAGGAGGACGGGCAGGGTCGCGCTCTAATTGGCTGGAGTGGGACACGGAGAAGGACAGGGGTGGATGTGGAAAACAGACGCCTCTCTCTCTCTCTCTCCCCCCCTCTCTTTCTCTCCAGGAACTCATCCCACTCCCACCGAGTACAGCTGCCATCTCTGAACATCGCCCCCTCTACTCCCCCTCTCTTCCCTCCTCGGTCCTGGCAGCCAGCCACGGCGTCGCCTCATCCACTCATGCCTTTCCTGTCTCTCCACAACCACGCGGACGCTGACCAGTTTCCCAACAACCAGTTTCTCCCCCAAACTTTCAATCCGGCTACGACCCATCTCGACTTGCACCAGAGCCACTTGCACCGGAGCCAAGAGAGGGGAAAGAACTACAGCTAATGAGATCAGCCATTTGAGAGGCTCTGACGAGGGAAAGTTTGGCCCGGGGAGTTTAGTTAACTGCAAGCCAGAGCTTTTCCTTCCAAAGACACAGTCCCCATTAATTACAGTGCAGCTGTAGACAGGCAGGAGTGCAGAGCTGAACATCACACAGCACTACGCCCCGCCCTTCCTTTCAGCTGAGACAGAGGCAGGACACAGAGATGCTGCTGATCAGTACAGAGAAAACATTCTGTGGAAAAGCCTTGTTTCCTGTTCGTTTTAGCGCACACACACACACACACACACACACACACACACACACACACACACACACACACACACACACACACACACACACACACACACACACACACACACACACACACACACACACACACACACACACACAGAGAGAGATAGATAAAGACTCATGTAAGCCTCAGCATTACAGCTTCATCAGGGTAATTGGCTCTTAATCCAATATATATGTTAATTAGAGTTGTAGCACCCCTTTTAATTGGCCTAGCTGGCTAATTAGACGAACACTCGTTAAAATGCACAGCGCAAACACCGTCCATGTTTACCCACCAACGAGACCAGAGGCCATGGTCGCAAAGGCTATATTTACCCTATTCAGCATGTGTAGGATCTTTGACTTCAGATCCTACACATGCTGACGCATCAGAGAGAATAGGGGGCCTTCAAGAGTCAACAAGTTGTTACACAACTTAGTGCAACTCAATGTCCAAACACCAATAAGAGGTTTGATTATGTAAGGCTCAAACAGCATACCCTGGCCGTCTCTCCTTTGTCTCCGGGCTCGCACAATGAGGAGAGATGAGGAGGGTACAATGAGACCACGGGGTTATTCTGAGAACAGTCCAGGGCTGGGTGGGGAAAAAGTGTTTCCTGGTTGGGAAATAGGTGTGTGTGTGTGTGTGTGTCTGTGTATGTGCGTGCCTTTAAATTACACATTTTGTTTCATCTACCACAACAACCCTGGAGTATTGGCAATGGCATGTGTTTGCATATGTACATGCACCTGCGTAGTGTGTACTCACTGATGAGTACTAGCTAAGTATATTTGTCCAACTGTGTGTGTGTCTATGTGTACTGTGTATGGTAACTAGCCACCGTGTGCTTTCTCACGCACACATTCTCAAAACTGGGTGAGAATTCAAAGTCATGGTAGGTCACGGGAAGTAAACGGGAGGGGGGGGGGGGGAACTTAAGGAAGCCTTCAGCATCTCGCCTGATAATCTTTGAGAGTTCCCTGCACTGCTCCAGGCGCATGGAGCTTTCATGTTAATTGGCTTTGGCAAAAGAGAGAGGGAGGGAGGGAGGGAGCGGAGTAGTGGTGTCCCCAGTGCATGAGGTTACTGTGTGTGATCTCTGCAATGTTAATAGGCTGCTCTGATAGAATGCTTAGACATGACTGCATCACGGCCAGACACTTGTCCCGGAGAAAGAATGTAGGACGGGCTAGTGTTGTGACTCTAACACGATTTGATCAAGGTTAATACCGTATTAGCAGAATCGGTCAATATCAGTACATCAGTTGTATAATGCACATCGTTAGCAGGTTACATGTGTGACTACATGTGAAGGTTGAATTGAACTAAGGGTAATATAGCAAAGACTGTATGATTGAGGCTTTTTGCATGAGTTGCTGTTAGTGACGCACCGATATGACATTTTTGGCCGATACCGATATCCAATATTTTCCTTTCCCCAAAAAACTGATACCGATAACCGATTTTTAAATGTTAGCGCCTTTTAAACATTGTAGTACAGTTGAATAGTTAACACACACACATGGACGCAGCGGTCTAAGGCACTGCATCTCAGTGCAAGAGGCGTTACTACAGTCCCTGGTTCGAATCCAGGCTGTATGACATCCGGACGTGATTGGGAGTCCCATAGGGCGGCGCAACAATTGGCCCAGGATCGTCCGGGTTTGGCCGGAGAAGGCCGTCATTGTAAAGAAGAATTTGTTCTTAACTGACTTTCCTAGTTAAATAAAGATTACACACCACACTGACCAAAAAGTTATTTTGTTGGCATTTACATATGTCCCCATTACAAGTAAAACATAATCAAAACCTATTTCTTTCACTTACTTGCTGTGCTGTTTCGTTGTTCATTTGTTCAGTCGTTTCATTCTCAACCAGGATTTCATCATACATGTCAAGCAGTGAAGTTTCAGCTCTGTCTGTCCGTGGCCTCTCTTCCTCGGTGCGTCACTGTCACTGTGTTCATTTCCATCTTTTCCAGCTGCGTATGTAATATCTCACGTAAACCCTGTTTCTGCATCCTTGAACCTAGCATCGCGCATGGTGGCGACAGAGTAAAGAAGCTCAGAGGGAATGCCACCGAATCGCTTGTTCACGGCCTCGAGTACTTTTGCAAGTTTTAACCCCACGGTCTGTGTCGCCAGTTTTGTTGAGCAGGCGTTTCAATGCCGTGACAGAGAGTGTCACGTCTGCTGCGGACGCAGTTGATGAGCTTATCTCTTAAGGTCGTTGTTTGAATGGCGCTAGCTAGTGTGTTCATGTTTCCGAGTTTCAAACATGTTCTCAAATGCCATTGAAATGGCAGCAGCGGTATGAGAACCAGCACATTCTTGAGCATGCAATACGGCTTTCCTCAATACAAAATCCTCGTCGACCCGCTGTGCTGTCAGACTCGGCATGCTCATGGGTTGACGTCGCTGGTCCAAATGTCAGTCGTGAAGCTAATAGCAGTGACGCCCATAACAAATAGCTCAGAGATGTGCGTTTCAACAATAATGTGTAACTCCGGTAGGGCAACATCTGAAAAATAGCACCTATTTGGTAGTGTGTACCGGGGCTCGTGGTGTCATTACGTCATCTACCTACGTTATATAGGTATGCAGGTCAGCTATGACATCGGTTTTCCACATCAGCGTTAAACTAGACATCGGGCAGACGCCGATGTTGGCATTTTTAGCTATTATCGGCCGATTCCGATATGCTCACCGATATATCGTGCATCACTAGTTGCTGTATAAACACAAGCCTGAAATATGATACAGTTCAATGGATAGTAGCTCTATCTAACACGTGTGTAGTGATCCATATTACTATTAGTGCAATTACAGTGATAAGGTTGGTTATTACGGTAATGTTGTTATTAAGGTTAGTTATCCTTATAGGACAGTATTAATGTGGCCCCTTTCCCTCCCACAAGTCTGAAAGAATAACCCTGGTGCTATAGGTCACTGAAATGGGACCGCTAGCCTTCCTACTTCTCCTTGTCCCTAAGGTGAGAAGGATTTATACACAAATCCAGTAATGGGAGGGGTGTTATGACTTGAACTACATGATTTGGGTGACGAGCAAAGAGCAGTGACACAAACGGAGAGAGTGATCTCCATTCCTGGGCACATTAGGAATGGATGGTGCATGAAACCTTTCCGAGGTTTCATTTAGTTATGCCTGCAAGCCACACAGCTGGAATCTGCACACAGACACAGACACAGACACAGACACACACACACACACAGAGACACAGACACACACACACACACACACACACACACACACACACACACACACACACACACACACACACACACACACACACACGCACACACGCACGCACACACACGCGCGCGCACACGCACACACGCACACACGCACCCATACGCACACACGCACACAGTGGGTTACTCCACCATGCAGGGCACCTCTTCCTACCAGAATACAGATCAAACCAGGAGGGGAGCATAAACTCATTAAATATACAGCTTTGAAAAGGATGGACATTTCACAAACGCAAGCAGTCTCCCTTTAAACTCAGTTGAGTGTTTGGAGTGGCAGAGACGGGCGGGCTCGCTCTCTCTACAGTGGCTTGTTTTCCCACCATTGGCACAAACTGGGGTTTACATGCCAGTTAAACAGCGGGCAGTGAGGGCATCACCCTGCCGCGGTGCCCCAGCGCCCTTATCTCCCTTTAGAAGACACTACTCAGCTTTCACGACACACTCAAAGACCGCCACAGCGATGTCACTTCCTCCCCGATCTGTCTGCCTGTTTCTCTGTGCCCGTACCTCAGAGATACATACGGCGGGGAAAAGAGTCTCTCTCCACATCTCAACGTTCTCTAATCTTCCAAAAGAGGCCAACTTACAGGCCCGCTGCCTGTCTTCCTTTATGAAAAATAGATTTGAGGATTTCTTTCGTGTAAAAAATGTATGTCCTTGTCCATTATTCATCTTACAGGCTGTATTCTAATTGGTGGTCTGGCGATGGATTGGAATTGCTATCCGCTCTCAAAAAAGGGTCTTATCTCCATCATTGTCACAGCCAAACAATCTGGATTGTAATAGTGAAGAAGCGTATTGATGTAGAGATTTTTGTGAGAATACTCTGGTGGAAATACCTCTTGTGGAGGTGATATTTCACTGCATGTAGCTACAGTATGTTATGCATTCAGAGGGATACACGGATCATGATAAACGTTCATTGAGTGTGTCTCAGTGTCACGCCCTGGCCATAGAGAGGCTTTTATTCTCTATTTTGGTTAGGCCAGGGTGTGACTAGGGTGGGCATTCTAGTTTCTTTATTTCTATGTTTTCTGTTTCTATGTTTTGGCCGGGTATGGTTCTCAATCAGGGACAGCTGTCTATCGTTGTCTCTGATTGGGAATCATACTTAGGCAGCCTGTTTTGCCACCTTAGTTGTGGGTAGTTGTCAGTGTTAGTGGCCTGTATAGCCCTAGTCAGCTTCAGGTTAGTTTTTGTTGTTTCTTGTTTCTGTTGGCGACATTCATAATAAAAATAAATGTACGCTTACCACGCTGCACCTTGGTCCGGTCATTTCCACCCTGACGACGATTGTGACAGAACTACCCACCACAAACGGACCAAGCAGCGTGGTAAGGAGGACTGGACAAGGGAGGACATCCTGAATGGGAAAGGATCCTGGACGTGGGAGGAGATCCTGGCGGGAAAGGATGGCCTGCCGTGGGAGCAGGTGGAAGCAGTGAGGAAGGCGGAGGCAGCGAGTAAAAGGGCCTAGGATTACACAGGGTCACGGCTGGCACGAAAGACCGGGAGGCCACTCCTAAAATGTTTTTTTTTGGGGGGGGGGGGGGGACACGAGGAGATTGGCTGAGTCAGGTTGGAGACCTGAGCCAACTCCTCGTGCTTACCGTAGGGAGCGTGGTACTGGTCAGGCACCATGTTATGCGGTGGAGCGCACGGTGTCTCCAGTGCGCGTTCACAGCCCGGTGCGCTACATTCCAGCTCCCCGCATCAGCGGGTCTAGAGTAGGCATCCAGCCAGGACGGATGGTACCGACTCAGCACATCTGGCCGCCAGTGCGTCTCTACGGCCCAGGATATCCTGCGCCGGCTCTGCGCACTGTGTCTCCGGTGCGTCTGCACAGCCCAGTGCGTCCTGTGCCAGCGCCCCGCCTTTGCCGGGCCAAGGTAACCATCCAGCCAGAACGGGTTTTGTAGGCTCTACGCTCGAGACCTCCAGTGCGCCTCCACGGCCCAGTGTATCCGGTGCCTGCTCCAAGAACCAGGCCTCCTGTATGTCTCCCCAGCCTGGTAAGCCCTGTGGCAGCTCCACGCACTAGGCTGTCCATACGTCTTCTCACTCCAGTGATGATCCATGGCACGAAGCCTCCAGTGATGATCCATGGCACGAAGCCTCCAGTGATGATCCATGGCACGAAGCCTCCAGTGATGATCCATGGCAAGAAGACTCCAGTGATGATCCATGGCAAGAAGCCTCCAGTGATTATCCATGGCACGAAGCCTCCAGCATTGATCCGCGGTCCGAAGCCTCCAGCAACGGTCTCCAGTCCGAAGCCTCCAGCAACGGTCTCCAGTCCGGAGCCTCCAGCGAGGGTCTCCAGTCCGGAGCCTCCAGCGACGGTCTCCAGTCCGGGGCCTGCAACGAGGGTCCCCAGTCCGAGGCCTGGAGCGAGGGTCCCCAGTCCAAAGGCGCCACCAAAGTGGGGGGAGACAGAGGTGGAGCGGGATCTGCATCCCGCACCGGAGCCGCCATCGAAGTAGATGCCCACCCGGACCCTCACCTATAGAGTCAGGTTTTGCGGCCGGAGTCCGCACCTTTGGGGGGGTACTGTCACACCCTGGCCATAGAGAGGCTTTTATTCTCTATTTTGGTTAGGCCAGGGTGTGACTAGGGTGGGCTTTCTAGTTTCTTTATTTCTATGTTTTCTGTTTCTATGTTTTGGCCGGGTATGGTTCTCAATCAGGGACAGCTGTCTATCGTTGTCTCTGATTGGGAATCATACTTAGGCAGCCTGTTTTGCCACCTTAGTTGTGGGTAGTCTGTGTTAGTGGCCTGTATAGCCCTAGTCAGCTTCAGGTTAGTTTTTGTTGTTTCTTGTTTCTGTTGGCGACATTCATAATAAAAAGAAATGTACGCTCACAACGCTGCACCTTGGTCCGGTTATTTCCACCCTGACGACGATCGTGACACCCAGAGACCTTGGGTTCGGCATGAGAGCTTTTAGGCTACAGTGAAAGGCTTCTGTGCATAGGGTCAATGTTGAAGTGTTTAGCTCATAATGATCAAGCCCTTGGAAAAATAGTCTTCCAAATGACTTAACATGTCAATTGGATAGATCTCTAACAAAAACGCACGGAAGTCAAATAATTCATTCTTACTTGATTTGCAAAACATTTCTGAAGCCACTGCAGGGTGCTGTACGATCTGTTCCATTTCAGTCTTCAATAAACACCGCTGCCATCCTTTCTCACACACAAAGACATCGGTGCCTTTTTTTAACAAAGGTCTGTAATAGCATTGAAGTCAAGTGTGCCATTACACAGTAACAGCCCTGCATGTGGGAAATGAGATGCTTTCGTGACAGAAGCAGGCCTTTATTTCAGAGGTGACATTTCATTTCACGCATGCCTCAGGGTGGCAGGCAGGCAGGCAGGCAGCTATCTGGTGAAATGCTACATCTAAGCGAAACAGCACTGCAGAGCTAGATTAATTTTTCGGTCTGTCCGTCTACTCTCAAAACACCGGGCAGGTTTCCATTGACCCAGGTTGATTCCACAAGAGTAATGTCGCAATAAAAGATATTCTGACATGTGTAATGGAAGCGGCAGATACAGGAGACATTTTCTAAAGATCGACAAAAAATTGTATCGGTTCGACAGGGCTGGATTCTTCTTTATTGCAAGACACGATGATGAAAACGGTGTTTTTCAAATAAATGATGTATGTGGGGCATGTGATGTAACTATAAAGCTCCGCTCCACATTTCATTCTAAACGCTTACTGCTTGCAAAATCCAAATGTTCAACTATAAAATGATGTTTCTTTGCAGGACAAGGATTGTCCTGACTTTCAAGAATGCCTGAGTTGCTTCTAATTTGCTTTTCTGGTTTCACCGTCCAATAGGGGCGGCAGGTAGCCTAGTGGTTAGAGCGTTGGGCCAGTAACCGAAAGGTTGCTAGATCGAATCCCCGAGCCGACAAGGTAAAAATCGGTCATTCTGCCCCTGAACAAGGCAGTTAACCCACTGTTCCTAGTCATTATCAATAAGAATTTGTTCTTAACTGACTTGCATAGTTAATATATATCTAAAGGGGTGTAAGTTTTACCGTGGCGATACATAGAATTGAGAATGAGAATTCATAGAATATGTCAAATATTATTAGTATTAGTTAGGCATTCTATCCATGCTGGCTTTCGCGGGCTAAAACAGATTGGTGGGACGGCATACAGGCTGTCGCCAATTTATAATGAATGAATGTGCAATTTGCCTAAATGGTCAGTGGACACTGTTGGTTTTTGCGGAACAAATATATATATATATAACAAATATATAACAAATATATATCTTCCAGGTGTGACGTCATCACGTCCAGCTGTTTCTATCGACACAAGATCGCTAAATGGAAACGCACACCCTAGTAGGCAACTGTCTGTCGCATCTATTTTCTAAGTGATCTTTCTAAATGTCAACAACGACAAAAAAGGATCCCTCACTACCAGAGGGGAGGAGACGGAGGAGGAAAAGGAGGAGGAGAAATACGCAATCGGGTGAGGATGGAGACGGACAGCTTGTTTCCCAGAGCTTGGGGGGTCCTTGCCGTCTGAAAACGGGCAGTCCGTGAGGAATTCAAGCCTCTCTATTTACAGTCACATGGCTCGGGCTCTTTTGAAGGCCCGGGACGAGGGCCACTCAACAGGTTGCCACGGAGATGCATTTTCTACCCCCTTTCACCAGAGTCCTTGATTTTTCGGCCTGATCCTCAATGTAAAGGAGGGGAGGAGAGAGGGAGGGAGAGAGAGAGAGAGGGAGAGAGAGAGAGAGGGAGCTGCTGGGTGCGTTCCCAAACATGGCTGTTTACCCAGGACAGGGTGGGTTTTCCACTGTATTGATTCAGCGAGACATACTCAACTCTCCAAAATGATTTAACAGAGAGGGAAAGAGAGGGGGACAGAATGTGCGCCTTTGTTTCCCAGAGAGAATGAGAATGAACGTGAATGAAAGGAAAAGTGAGTGAGTGAGTGACAGCGAGAGAGAGAGAAAACGAGAGAATGTCAGTCTGTGAGAGAAAAAGGGAATGAGAGTGAATGGAAATGAAAGTGAGTGAGTGAGTGAATATGCGTGTGTGTGTGACAGATGAGAGAGAGAAAGACACGGAGAGACAGCGAGAGAGATGAGAGAGATGAACTCTGTCTATTTAGGAGCCCAAAGTAAAGCAGGGAAGGGAAGGGGAGAGGAGAGCCCCACAGAGAGCATTATCCAGCCCCAGAGGAGAAGAAAGCCCAGCTCAGGATTTCTACACTCCAGTTGTAAACAAAGGCTCTTTTGATGGTCTTTCAGCCTCAAAGACCTAGATGACTACTCAATCATGTGACCAGAGAAGAGGTCCCTGCTGTTCACACATACAAGCACCAGAGCCACACACACACGCAAACACACTCACACACACACGCAAACACATCTTTCGACTGCAGATCAATCACATGCATAAACATACTGTACACCTACATGCGTGAATGAAGGCATACACAAACGCACACAGACACGCGCACCACCCAACCACCCACAACCTACCCCCACCCCAAACGCACACAGCAACCAAGTCTCAGGTACATCTGAACTCTATTCAGCAGGGCTGGCCCACTCTCCTGGGTCCTGGGCTGGCCCGCCCTCCTGGGTCCTGGGCTGGCCCGCTCTCCTGGGTCCTGGGCTGGCCCGCCCTCCTGGGTCCTGGGCTGGCCCGCTCTCCTGGGTCCTGGGCTGGCCCGCTCTCCTGGGTCCTGGGCTGGCCCGCCCTCCTGGGTCCTGGGCTGGCCCGCCCTCCTGGGTCCTGGGCTGGCCCGCTCTCCTGGGTCCTGGGCTGGCCCGCCCTCCTGGGTCCTGGGCTGGCCCGCTCTCCTGGGTCGTGGGCCGGGGCTCTGCACTCTCAGTAACCGTGAGCAGCAGAAAAACATGTCATGCAAGAGAGGGTCTATTGTGCTGCAGAGGGAACAGATGGGAACTCCCACAAACCAGTGGGCTTTTGTTCAGTCATTCTGCACCGCTCTCTCTTCACACATACTATAACAAGAGCAAAAATAACTCTGCTTCCCTCTGCTTCCTTTGCCTCTTTCACCGAACACATGGCTGATTCTCCCCTGGCCTGGCTTGTACATTCAATTGATTTGAATCAAGTTCCCAACCCCCTAAGGATGTGCGGGAATTGCAGATGCATATCCAGCCACCTTTAAAGTATCTGTTAGTGAGAGTGTATTTAATCCTGTCTACAATGTGTCAGCTGTCTGTGACTAACCCCCATGGAATGGAACATGCTGGGAAATCCCTCCGCTGGAAACTTGCAGATGCAGACTCAAATTCACAAGTGGCCAGGGCCTTGGACCGATGCACCCAGCCTCCTAGAATCTCAGCAGCACTCAAGGCCTTCTCAGACAAGAGAACACGTGTGTATAGATGTGTGTGTGTGTGTGTGTGTGTGTGTGTGTGTGCGGGCGCACGATTACAGTTTATGAACAGAGTGGTGTATGTGAGTTTCAAAACGAGTGTGACAGAGTGAGAGTGAGAAACGGAGAGTGAGTGAGACAAAGGGAGAAGACGTGGGGGGAAGAGAAAGGCGGCAAAACCAAGAAATGGTGCGAAGCGCTCAGTGTTTCCCTCGAGACAAAAAAAGTGTTTAATAAAAACTGTCAAGTGTAGATACAGTATTCCTCCTCGGCTAGGAGCTAAGGAGGTGACATGACTGACAGGCTGGGCTTGGCAGCAGGAGGTCTGAGTCCCAGACATAGTGTGTGTGTTTGCTCAAACACTATACTTGCACAGCTGGTCAAGCCTATGGGGAGGGGCACGCACACACACACACACACACACACACACACACACACACACACACACACACACACACACACACACACACACACACACACACACACACACACACACACACACACACACACACACACACACACACACACACACACACACACACACACACACACACACACACACACACACACACACCCCACCACCCCACAGACACACACCATTTGAATTCCACTTTATCTTTGGGCCCTGACAATTAGAGCCTGCCTCTATCTGTCAGAGTGGTAGGGGCCAGGAGCCATTGCGGGGCCCCGCTGATAGACAGGACTTTAATTAAAGCTGGTCCCCTCAGCACCCGACGGTTTAGGCTCTGAATATGCTGTGCTCCTGCTGCTACTACTGGGGATGCACAGGGAGAGACAGGCAGCAGAGAAAGCCTCCACTCCTATCTGTGACAGCATTATCCAGTCCCTCCAGGATTGAGCAATTCCACAAAAACCTTTTTTTTTTGCGTGCAAAATCAACAATTGCCTGCATATTATACGAGGGCTTGCAAGTTTGACCAATCCCTGCACTATTACCGCATACAACAATCAAATCACTGCAATATTACTGGATAGAAAACTGTCTGACCACCGCACTACAAAAAGAGGGCTCGCAATTTGAACCAATCAACGTACTTCAAAAAATTGCAATCCTGCAGGGACTGATTACAGCAGGTGGCAGAAGATGGCAGAGTTTGCTGTTGGCATGAGTGCTTTTAATACCTATGATGTCGACTTTTTTCTTATCTGGCGCACACACACACACAGCCTAGTGCTGAAGTTGCACTTCCTCCCATTTACTGTCCGGGGAATTGAGCACGCGAGTCTTTGTGATTCGCTGGTTTAAGGGAGGCGGTTTAAGGGTTAAATGCACGAAAGTGACGGGGATGATTCACGTGGTTACGGTCAGTGTAGAAGGTTAATGCAACCAGTGGACAGATAGAGGGGTCTGACAGGCTGGAGGACACAGTCCAAAGACACGATGTCCCTACACATCATATGTACCACTGAAGGCACTTTCTGAGTATATGGTGCGTTTAGATCGGAGCTTTCTCTCTCCAGAGAATTGGAGTCAAAGACTTTTGAGGAATATCTTAATTGCAACAATCTGTTGCAGATGAGTAAGTCAGAACGTTGAGCATACGCACACACACTCACACACACGATTATGTCTCCCTCATTTTGCATGGCTCCGTGGCAAACTGCAGAGGGAGTGGTACTGGCATAATCACACAGTGGACTGGTCTTACTCATGCTACAATGCTAGTGCTGATAATTACCCTTATCACCGGTGCTAGTCACTGAATGCTGCAAGCACACACGGACTACTACTGATAATGATGATGATGATGATGATGTTCTCACCATAGAGATGTTCTATTATGGCTCTCAGCAGGTGATGTGATTTCAAGCTATTTGGAGGGGAAAAGGAAATGGTAGAGGGGAGAGAGGGGAGAGAGGGGCTGAGGGAAGAGGAGACGGGGAAGAGGGGCTGAGGGAAGAGGAGACGGGGAAGAGGGGAGAGGGGCTGAGGGGATAGGAGACGGGGAAGGGGGGAGAGGGGCTGAGGGAAGAGGAGATGGGGAAGGGGAGAGAGGGGCTGAGGGAAGAGGAGACGGGGAAGGGGGGAGAGGGGCTGAGGGAAGAGGAGATGGGGAAGTGGAGAGAGGGGCTGAGGGAAGAGGAGATGGGGAAGTGGAGAGAGGGGCTGAGGGAAGAGGAGATGGGGAAGTGGAGAGAGGGGCTGAGGGAAGAGGAGACAGGGAAGAGGGGAGAGGGGCTGAGGGAAGAGGAGACAGGGAAGGGGAGAGAGGGGTTGAGGGAAGAGGAGACAGGGAAGAGGGGATAGGGGCTGAGGGAAGAGGAGATGGGGAAGTGGAGAGAGGGGCTGAGGGAAGAGGAGATGGGGAAGTGGAGAGAGGGGCTGAGGGAAGAGGAGACAGGGAAGGGGGGAGAGGGGCTGAGGGAAGAGGAGACAGGGAAGAGGGGAGAGGGGCTGAGGGAAGAGGAGACAGGGAAGTGGAGAGAGGGGCTGAGGGAAGAGGAGATGGGGAAGTGGAGAGAGGGGCTGAGGGAAGAGGAGATGGGGAAGGGGGGTTAGGGGCTTGAGGAGAGCGGAGAGGAGAGGGTAGAGGAGAAAGTGGAGGGTAGAAATACCATCAGGCGGGTGGGGTGGGCTTCGGAGCCGTGGGGGCAACAGAGACCGTGGTTTTACCTTTAGGATGCTGGTATCTCTACTCTGATAGCCAGAACACTAATGTCTGTTGTGGTGGAAGCCTGGGGCCAGATGGAGATGACATTTCTATTGGAGGTGGCCAGAGGGCTGCCAGGATCTATGTTTTAGTCCGGACGTTGAAGTTGAAGCTCGTTTACTGCACTTCTATACAATTTAAAAACTCTAAAACGCTATGTTTGGAGAAAAAAAACATCCCACACTGGCTTTGAAGTGTTATAATATCTGATATCTTGCCCTTTTAACACACAAACACAAGCACGCGGGCATAAGCACCCAAGCACACACGCACATATCCACGCAAACACACACTTACGCACACACACACGCAAACAAGCCTAAGCGAGATTTTGTCACTGGCAAATCATTTTTGGACGGGCGGGCAAACCACTTGACGGCGGAGAGAAAAACGTCACCTTTTCAAGTTAATTTCCCACAATTCTACACATGTTACTATGACATCTGAGTGAGGGTGACTAACAAAAAAAAATCAGTGGAGTACCTCTGGAGGTCAGGGCCCCTGTATTCCCGGTCGGTAATTCAGCCATGATTACTACACGTTTAGATAGTAGGCTAGACTAACTAGACTAATTTACCAATCTAAAAAATGTTAGCTGACAAGGCCTGATTGAGCGACTGTCAGTGAGTGACATATAACAAGAGGGAAACTGCTGATACACTGCCAAGTCTCGTAAATTGCAACTTGTGTTTTCTACTATTCTAATTCTCAACAGTAAATTGAGATCCCGAATAATCTGCATACACACAGTACCAGTCAAAAGTTTGGACACACCTACTCATTCCAGGGTTTTTCTTTATGTGTACAATTTTCTACATTGTAGAATAATAGTGAAGACAACTATGAAATAACACATATGGAATCATGCAGTAAGAAAAAAAGTGTAAAAAAAAAATATCAACATATATTTTATATTTGAGATTCTGTATTTGAGATTCTCTAAATAGCCACCCTTTGCCTTGATGACAGCTTTGCAAACTCTTGGCATTCTCTCAACCAGCTTCATGAGCTAGTCACCTGGAATGAATTTCAATAACAGGTGTACCTTCTCAAAAGTTAATTTGTAAGCAAAGAGAAACGACAGTTCATCATTACTTTAAGATATGAAGGTCAGTCAATACGGAACATTTCATGAACTTTCATGAAGTTTCTTCAAGAGCAGTTGCAAAAACCATCAAGCACTATGATGAAACTGGCTCTCATGAAGACCGCCACAGGAATGGAAGACCCAAAGTTACCTCTGCTGCAGAGGATAAGTTCATTTGAGTTACCAGCCTCAGAAATTGCAGCCCAAATAAATGCTTCACAGAGTTTAAGTAACAGACACATCTCAACATCAACTGTTCAGAGGAGACTGCGTGAATCATGCCTGCATGGTCGAATTGCTGCAAAGAAACCACTACTAAAGGACACCAATAAGAAGGGAGAGACCTGCTTGGGCCAAGAAACACGAGCAATGGACATTAGACCGGTGAAAATCTGTCCTTTGGTCTGATGAGTTCAAATTGGAGATGTTTGGTTCCAACCGGCTGTGGGGGTGCTTTGCTGGTGACACGGTTTGTGATTTATTTAGAATTCAAGGCACACTTAACCAGCATGGCTACCACAGCATTCTGCAGCGATACTCCATCCCATCTGGTTTGGGCTTGGGACTATCATTTGTTTTTCAACAGGACAATGACCCAACAAACCTCCAGACTGTGTAAGGGCTATTTGACCAAGAAGGAGAGTGATGGAGTGCTGCATCAGATGACCTGGCCTTCACAATCCCCCGACCTCAACCCAATTGAGATGGTTTGGGATGAGTTGGACCGCAGAGTGAAGGAAAAGCAGCCAACAAGTGCTCTGCATATGTGGGAACTCCTTCAAGACTGTTGGAAAAGTATTCCAGGTGAAGCTGGTTGAGAGAATAGCAAGAGTGTGCAAAGCTGTCATCAAGGCAAAGGGTGGCTATTTGAAGAATCTCAAATATAAAATATATTTTGATTTGTTTCACACTTTTTTGGTTACTACATGATTTCATATGTGTTATTTCATAGTTTTGATGTCTGCACTATTATTCTACAATGTAGAAAATAGTACAAATAAAGAAAAACCGGTGAATGAGTAGGCGTTCTAAAACTTTTGACCGGTAGTGTATATATTTTTTAAATTACAGATGTATGGATCTCGGTGTCCTCATATGTAGCTATGTCCTTGGCAGTTGTCATGACAGCCCAGTAAGATGGAGTCGTAGCTTTATTTCTGCAGTACCAAGGCAAAGCAGCAGATATGCCACATCACTTCACAGTCTTTAAAAACAGCCATTTTCAACAAACTAGACTAGACAATAAAAATCGAAGTAATGAAAAAGTTAAAATAATACTTTTCATTGTCGTCGTCCCCCTCCCTTTTTGAACACTGCTGCTGCTCGCTGTTTATTATCTATGCATAGTCACTTCACCTCCACCTATATGTACAAATTACCTCAACTAACCTGTACCCCCGCACACTGACTCGGTACCGGTACCCCCTGTATATAGCCTTGCTATTGTTATTTTATTGTGTTACTTTTTATTATTACTTTTTATTTTAGTCTACTTGGTAAATATTTTCTTAACTCTTCTTGAACTGCACTGTTGGTTAACGGCTTGTAAGTAAGCATTTCACGGTAAAGTCTACACTTGTTGTATTCGTGGCACGTGACAAATACAGTTCGATTTGATTTGATTTTGAAGAAAAAAAATGAAATACATCAAGCAAACTTCTTATCCTTTTCAGTGCAACGCCTATAACAGTGCTTGAAAGGTTTCTGTACTTGAGGGGAAAAAATCCCAAATGTTGTGGTTTGAAAACATTCAAACACAAACTTCAAAAAACTCTAAATCACACTCTCACTCTCTGGCGTGTGATGATGATCACGTCACGTCATCTCCTAATCTGTCCCTCATTTGCAGTGAGTGATTCATTTCCTCTAAATCAGCCCTGCTTCCAACTACAGTTGAAGTCGGAAGTTTACATACACCTTAGCCAAATACATTGAAACTCAGTTTTTCACAATTCCTGACATTTAATCCTAGTAGAAATCCCTGTCTTAGGTCAGTCAGGATCACCACTTTATTTTAAGAATGTGAAATGTCAGAATAATAGTAGAGAGAATTAATTATTTCAGCTTTTATTTATTTCATCACATTCCCAGTGGGTCAGAAGTTTACGTACACTATATTAGTATTTGGTAGCATTGCCTTTAAATTGTTTAACTTGAGTCAAACGTTCCAGGTAGCCTTCCACAAGCTTCCCACAATAAGTTGGGTGAATTTTGGCCATTTCCTCCTGACAGAGCTGGTGTAACTGAGTCAGGTTTGTAGGCCTCCTTGCTCGCACACGCTTTTTCAGTTCTGTCCACAACTTTTCTATAGGATTGAGGTCAGGGCTTTGTGATGGCCACTCCAATACCTTGACTCTGTTGTCCTTAAGCCATTTTAACACAACTTTGGAAGCATGCTTGGGGTCATTGTCCATTTCGAAAGACCCATTTGCAACCAAGCTTTAACTTCCTGACTGATGTCTTGAGATGTTGCTTCAATATATCCACATAATTTCCCACCTCATGATGACATCTATTTTGTGAAGTGCACCAGTCCCTCCTGCAGCAAAGCACCCCCACAATATGATGCTGCCACCACCGTGCTTCACAGTTGGGATGGTGTTCTTTGGCTTGCAAGCATCCCCCTTTTTCCTTCAAACATAACGATGGTCATTATGGCCAAACAGTTCTATTTTTGTTTCATCAGACCAGAGAACATTTCTCCAAAAAGTACAATCTTTGTCCCCATGTGCAGTTGCAAACCATAGTCTGGCTTTTTTTATGGCGGTTTTGGAGCAGTGGCTTCTTCCTTGCTGAGCAGCCTTTCAGGTTATGTCAATATAGGACTCGTTTTACTGTGGATATAGATAATTTTGTACCCGTTTCCTCCAGCATCTTCACAAGGTCCTTTGCGGTTGTTCTGGAATTGATTTGCACTTTTCGCACCAAAGTACGTTCATCTCTAGGAGACAGAACGCACCTCCTTCCTGAGCGTTATGACGGCTGCGTGGTCCCATGGTGTTTATACTTGCATACTATTGTTTGTACAGATGAACGTAGTACCTTCAGGCTTTTGGAAATTGTTCCCAAGGATGAACCAGACTTGTGGAGGTCTACAATAATTTTTTGGCTGATTTCTTGGCTGATTTCTTTTGATTTTCCCATGATGTCAAGCAAAGAGGCACTGAGTTTGAAGGTAGGCCTTGAAATACATCCACAGGTACACCTCCAATTGACTCAAATGATGTCAATTAGCCTATCAGAAGCTTCTAAAGCCATGACATCATTTTCTGGAATTTCCCAAGCTGTTTAAAGGCACAGTCAACTTAGTGTGTGTAAACTTCTGACCCACTGGAATTGTGATACAGTGAATTATAAGTGAAATAATCTGTCTGTAAACAATTGTTGAAAAATTTACGTAGATTCCTAAACGACTTGCCAAAACTACAGTTTGTTAACAAGAAATTTGTGGAGTGGTTGAAAAACGAGTTTTAATGACTCCAACCTAAGTGTACGTAAACTTCCGACTTCAACTGTAACTAAAGTTTGTAACCTCTCCCTGCTCATTACAGCTCCGACCAACAGTAAATACAACATTGCTTGCTCCCTCGCGCACACACACACACACACACACAGGTCCCCCAGATGCCTGGCCTCGCTCGTCTTGTGTTCTTCATTAATTTTTGAGTGGTTATTTGATGAACGAGGACAGCTACACTGGCCATGCTCTCTGTGTTAGCAGCCTGTCAGGATCTGTGTACGACAGCTTTCATAACCCAGAGAGCACCCATGACCCGATAGGGGCCAGCCAGCCGGCCAATCACATGATCTTATGGAGGTCCTCCAATGTCATGCTCTCCTAAACGGACTCCTGAGAGACACAGACAGGAAACCACTGTTCATTTACAAGAAACACCAACAGGTGTGTTTGAGGACTTTGTGTATGAACTGGCCTGGCTAGTTGCTATGTATTGATACATTCAACTAAGCATACTGTAGGCTGCCACACATTCAGCATTGGCCATTCGTCTACCGTGGGGAGGGTCTCAGAGAAAGACACATGCAATATGATACAACGATTCCTCCAAGAGTGAATGTACAGGCTGACTAATTCACCCATGATCCTCTTTCAACACTATCTAATCATCATTCAATCCCTCTGCCAATGACACAGATTTACTTCAACCACCAGTCATTTGGGCAGTCTGACAAAAAAAGCAAGTTCGTATCCTTTAAGTAGCCATGCTTGAACAAACTGAAATAGTCCCTCTTTGCTCTACTGAGATGGCAGACCGAGACGATTACCCCATCCTACAGGCTCCTTCCTAAACTTCCCCTTTTCGCCAATGGAGAGTCTCACTTCCTATTTCAGGGGACAAAAAAAGGAAATGAAAGGGAGAACGTGTGGATCAGCAAAAAAACGGACCATTCCCCATTATCTCTCTCTCATTCTCCCTCTCTTTCCTCTTTCTTTCTCGCACACACTCGCGCACACAAACAAATGAACACGATTGAAAAAGCAATATCTTCGGTATGGATTTCTCTGTAAAAGAAACCGATGTATGTTTACACGTGGTTTATTGATTTGAGGATATGCTGTAGTCATGTACATTATCTGTAGTCATGTACAGTATCTGTAGTCATGTACAGTATCTGTAGTCACTGACATATAGCTGACTGCTTGCATGTACAATCAGCCGTGTAATTACTTTTGAGCTGATTCTATAAAGCTCAGCACATTTGAAGGAAATAGTAAGCTATTAAACTATAAATATGAAACAAAATTTCACCGCAAGTGTGATGACCATCTTTTCACGTGCATTACGGCACATGACTCTGTTAGCACAGAAATGTGGTCTGGAGCAAACTAGCACCAATCCGTTTTTAACCACTTGATGTTTGCTTCCTAAATATATGAACACTTATGACATCAATCTAAGGTCTTTAAATAAAAACACGTCTGATTGGGGGACATCTCTGAGAGCTTCCTCTCAGCAACAGGAAGTGACACGTGGCTACTGACTCACCGCAGGCACCAGTAGTTTGTTGACCTCCTCCACGGCCCTCTTCAGCTTGATCTCGGCGCGGTTCTGTGCGTCCTCCACCGTGATCAGGACATGCAGGTCCTCGTTGAGGTGCTCCCAGTTGGGCTTGCCGCGGTTCTGCTCTTCCTGGGGGGGGGGGGGGGGGGTGTGGAGAGAATGGAGGAAAAGAGTTCAAAACTAGTCCAGACAGAGGCTGTACTTCATGGGCCGGTTTCCCAGACACAGATTAAACCTAATCCAGGACTAACAGATTCTCAATGGAGAAGAGCTTTTTAGTCCAGGACTAGGTTTAGGGAATCAAATCAAATCAAATTGTATTTGTCACACACACCGAATACAACCTTACAGTGAAATGGTTACTTACAAGCCCTTAACCAACAATGTAGTTTTAAGAAAAATACGTGCCAAGTAAAAAATAGATAAGTAAAACATTTGAAAATGTAAAAAAATAATAATTAAAGAGCAATAGTAAAATAACAGTAGCGAGACTATATACAGGGGGTACCGGTACAGAGTCAATGTGCGGGGGTACAGGTTAGTCAAGGTAATTGAGGTAATATGTACATGTCGGTAGAAACAGGCCCCATATATGTTTTGATGGGGATCAAGGGTCAAATATGATCAACGATCAATGATTTATGTCAATATGCATGTATGGGCAATTTACCCACTCCAAAATATCATATGATAATAAACAAATACATCTCCATAGGTATGGTTTTCATGACATGTACCAATGCCCGAAGAGTTGTAGAAATCACAAAGTAAATCCTCCATGTCAGGAGGTATGTAAGATCCACGGACTCGTTGAACTCCCCACATTCTTCACGAGACCTCACTGAGAGTGGAACGGTTTCCCTCTTTTTCCTTTATTCAATAGAGCTAATCTGTTCAAAACGAGGCAAAAATAGCCAGCGTTACCGCAGTGGCTCCACGTGACAGACTTATAAAAGGACTGTCTGGTTCAAACCATAGGTTAAACTGGAGACAGCCAGGAGGTTACGCAACGTCACTGGTGGCTTTTACTCTCGATCATTTCCCCTCTTTACTCTACGGAGCTGCAGCACTGCTGAGTCTCAGGGCTCAGCGGAATAGAACTCAAATTGTTGTATCAAACGCAGCGGCTCCTTTCCTCTGGTGAAGGAAAACCACATCATCGTTTTAGCTATAGTAAAAAACTACTACCATAAATACTAGGTAGACCCCCCCCCCCCCAACATAAATATGCTTCCAGCTTTTAAAATAAGAAGTGCGTGTGAGTGGGGTTTCATTGAATTCCAGCCTCAATATTAGCATAAAATGTCACAATACAACTCCGACATTTCCTTCTCTGCTTCCTCGCCAGCCCAACACTCCAGAACAAACAACAACCGCCCGTTACCGAACGAAGGACAAAAAAACATGGTAAACAAACAAAAACACGGCGTATCCGAAAAAGACTCCACTTTGATCTGCCTAAATCCATGACAACGCAGCGGAAGACAGGACACACAGTACATGACATCAAAGGTGGCGTTCCTATACAAAGAAGGCTTGTATACCTAACCCAGAGAGAGAGAGAGAGGGGGGGAGAGAGAGAGAGAGAGAGAGAGAGAGAGAGGGGGGGAGAGAGAGAGAGGGGGGAGGGAGAGAGAGAGAGAGAGAGAGAGGGGAGAGAGAGAGAGAGAGAGAGAGAGAGAGAAAGAGAGAGAGAGGGGGAGAGAGAGCGAGGGAGAGAGAGAGAGAGAGAGAGAGAGAGAGAGAGAGAGAGAGAGAGAGAGAGCGAGAGAGAGAGGGGGGGAGAGAGAGAGAGAGAGAGGGGGAGCGAGAGAGAGGGAAAGAGAGATAGAGACAGAGAGAGAGAAAAACGTTAACTTCTAAAACTACCTAAAAGGAAGCGATTCCCAAACCTTCCATAACAAAACCATCATCTACAGAGAAATTAACCTGGAGAAGAGTCCCCTAAGCAAGCTGGTCCTGGGGCTCTGTTCACAAACACAAACAGACCACACAGAGCCCCAGGACAGCAACACAATTAAACCCAACCAAATCATGAGAAAACACACTGGAAAGAATTTACAAAAAAACCAGAGCAAACTAGAATGCTATTTGGCACTAAACAGAGAGTACACAGTGGCAGAATACTTGACCACTGTGAATGACCCAAAATTAAGGACATCTTTGACTATGCACAGACTCGGTGAGCATAGCCTTGCTATTGAGAAAGGCCGCCGAAGGCAGACCTGGCTCTACAGAGAAGACAGGCTATATGCACACTGCCCACAAAATGAGGTGGAAACGGAGCTGTACTTCCTAACCTCCTGCCAAATGTATGACCATATTAGAGACACAAATTTCCCTCTGATTACACAGACCCACAAAGAATTCGAAAAACAATCCAATTTTGATAAACTCCCATATCTATTGGGTGAAATACCACAGTGTGCTAACAGCAGCAAGATTTTTGACCTGTTACGACAAGAAAAGGGCAACCAGTGAAGAACAAATACAACCTGTATTTATGTTGATTTATTTTCCCTTTTGCACTTTAACTATTTGCACATCATTACAACAGTGTATATAGACATTATATGACATTTGAGCTGTCTTTATTCTTCTGGAACCTTTGTGAGTGTAATGTTTACACTACATTTTTTATTTCACATTTGTTTATGATCTATTTCACTTGCTTTGGCAATGTAAACATATGCTTCCCATGCCAATAAAGCCCCTGAAATTGAGAGAGAGAGAGACAGAGACAGAGAGAGACAGAGAGAGACAGAGAGAGAGAGAGAGAGAGAGAGAGAGAGAGAGAGAGAGAGAGAGAGAGAGAGAGAGAGAGAGAGAGAGAGAGAGAGAGAGAGACAGAGAGAGAGACAGACAGAGAGAGACAGAGAGAGACAGAGAGAGAGAGAGAGAGAGAGAGAGAGAGAGAGAGAGAGAGAGAGAGAGAGAGAGAGAGAGAGAGAGAGAGAGAGCGAGAGAGAGAGACAGAGAGAGAGAGAGAGAGAGAGAGACAGAGAGAGAGAGAGAGAGAGAGAGAGAGAGAGAGAGAGAGAGAGAGAGAGAGAGAGAGAGGGAGAGAGAGAGGGAGAGGGAGAGAGAGAGAGGGAGAGAGGGAGAGAGAGAGAGAGAGAGAGAGAGAGAGAGAGAGAGAGAGAGAGAGAGAGAGAGAGAGAGAGAGGGAGAGAGAGAGAGAGAGAGGGAGAGAGAGAGAGAGAGAGAGCGAGAGAGCGCAATATCAGATGAAGGTTGTTTCTCTGTTGAACTGGGAGGAAGCATGCAGCCTGACACAGACACACACGGTTCTCTGAACACAGACATGTCTGACGTGTGTCTGACGTGTGAGAGACTCCCGGCGCGCCGTGTGTGAGCCGACAGGAACAAAAAAAAGGACCTCGATTTGGTTTGTTAATCAGATTTGTCCTTTCGATCTCATCAAGTTAGTACAGAAGTGATCGATGTTCAGGGAAGAGGAATTTGACTCGTACGTGGACCGCGGTATTTTGGAGTATGGAATAGGATGGAAGTATACGAACAGGTATACACTAAAATGTTTCAATAGAAATCTAAACTGACGCCCCCTTGTTTCTCAGCTCAGTAGCAACAGTACCTGTACATACTATAAATCTCCCCCGGAAATTATAGGTGTCAAAATGCTTTGATTTACACGTGAATTAAAGATGCCACTGTTTAAAGAAAGAGAGGGAGTTCTGACGAGACAGGGGCGATGTATGTCGATAAAGGCCATCACCATGACTACAGCTTTTCATCTCCCACCCTTTAAACAGGGGAAAGTAGGGAAACGGAGAAGGAAAGATGAAAGACCCTCTAAGTGTCTTTGTCAGAAGAAAGAGGCGCCTAGTAAAATATTTGCTCATCCCCTCCTCCTCCCTTCTCTTCTCATACTTGGTGCCCCCCCCCCCCTTATGATTTCCCCAAAATGAAAAATCAAGATCTGATTGATACAACAAATCATGTTTCTCACTGTAGCTACAAATGGGAAATTGATGACTTGCGGTCGGTGATTGGGTCCCACTGCCCCTGTATTTTGTGCAGTGCTCTGATTCAGGAATCCAATGGCTCTGACCGAGAATCACTTATTTGAAATGCCATGTGTGGATAATGTGTCGTCAGAAAGACCACGAGGAGGGGGTTTTATATTAGAAAGTGTGATAGGTTTCTTGTAACCCGCTGGCCGGCAAACTATGGCCTACGTAGTCATTCTCAATGCAGTCGGAAGGTATTGGACGCTTGGATGACCATAGTTCCAACCCCGATCATGAACACCCAACTAAACATCCACCACATATTATGTGATTATCTAGGAATCCATCTCAACCGAGAGCAAATAAACCGTACAAAGGACAATATTGATAAGATTTCCTCTTCATATTCTCTGGATATCTACTCTCTCCCGACTTGATTTATCTCCTATTACAAGCACCAAAGAAATGGATCCCCAGCGTCTCGCTGTCACAGACCAGCCCACCCACTAACACACCATCAATAACATCCAGGAAAAGCCCGAGCACCACTACCAAAAGGGGTTCAGAGGGGTGGACGGATGTGTGTGTGGAGGGGTGTGTGTGTGGAGGGGTGCTGGGGTTGGATCTGACACGGGGTACATCAGGAGTCCGGTAGAAGTCGGCTCTCACACACACACACACACACACACACACACACACACACACACACACACACACACACACACACACACACACACACACACACACACACACACACACACACACACACACACACACACACACACAATCCAGTATGAAACAACATGACATGGCAGCAGTCAAGGTGACGTTCTCTTAGCCCTTTTAAATGCCTGCATGTCCAGCTGTGTGACCCTTCATGTTTATCTCTCTCTGCCTCTCTCTCTCTCTCTCTCTCTCTCTCTCTCTCTCTCTCTCTCTCTCTCTCTCTCTCTCTCTCTCTCTCTCTCTCTCTCTCTCTCTCTCTCTCTCTCTCTCTCTCTCTCTCTCTCTCTCTCTCTCTCTCTCTCTCTCTCTCTCTCTCTCTCTCTCTCTCTCTCTCTCTCTCTCTCTCTCTCTCTCTCTCTCTCTCTCTCTCTCTCTCTCTCTCTCTCTCTCTCTCTCTCTCTCTCTCTCTCTCTCTCTCTCTCTCTCCACCCTTCCTCTCTCTAACCACTGCCACGGACCTGGAAGATAATTAATTACCATAAATCCATGGGCCAGCTCTTTTGTAATCCTAACCCAGGCAATAATGCCTCCCCTGAAGGAATCAGTCAGCCCCACAAAAGAACAGTGCGGGAGAACACAGTAGCGCGGGCCAATATGACAGCACAAAGGAAGACTAATTGGGTAGAGTGGAGACAGGGGAACTGAGGAGGGAGGTGGGCGGGGGTCTATGGGAACTCAGAGGGTGGTACAGGCTACTTAGGAAGGTGGGTTGGTGGGTATATCCTGGTTTTAAAAAGTGTGCGTGTGCAAGTGCGAGTGTGTGTGTATGCGCCTGTGCGTGTAAGCGTGCATATTACTATGTGACTAGGTGTGTGTGTGCGCGCACTGGCATGTGGACGGCTAAAAGCCATTCCATTACTTATCTCTTCTTGGCACCGTTCCTAATAACTTATTTCCGACAGTGAGTCACTGTGAAGAAACCGAACACAGCAGGCTCAAACGGAAGCTAGGTTGAAGACCCGGTTTCTGATGACCCGCCGAGGGTGCTGTAGAATAATGAGATGTAAAGACGGGTCTCTAGTTCCACAACGAGGGAGTATACTATACAGAAAGCCTCGTCAAGGTGAAACAGCTCCACTCTGAAGCAAAGTTGGGAGCTATTGCAGTGAGTGGCGGCATCTGTAATAGTCAGGGAAAGTGAGGGCGGAGAAACGAGAAGAGAGATTAACAGTGACTGGGTTCCTCGTGTCAGTGTAACAGTGTCAACGGTTTAAAGGCAGTGGGTTTTCTTCAAAAAGAAAAGGAATGTACAACTCCGGATACATGGCGCAGTTCAGGCCGGTTCAACCTGCTACTGTTGAAAGCTTTTAAGACTGAACATTCTTCTACACGAGCCATCTCTCGCTTTCTGGATATGAGCGTCTGCTAAATGACAATTTTTTAAATTTTATTTAACCTTCATTTAACTAGGCAAATCAGTTAAGAACAAATTCTTATTTACAATGACTGCCTACACCGGCCAAACCCGGACGACGCTGGGCCAATTGTACGCCGCCCTATGGGACTCCCAACCACGGCTGGTTGTAACACAGCCTGGAATCGAACCAGGTCTGTAGTGACGCTTTTAGCATTGAGACGCCGTGCCTTAGACCACCGCGCCACTCGGGGAGCCCAACTCCAATGTCCAATCAGAGACACGCGCGCGCGCACACACTGGGCAGGGATATGAGGTCGAGGGCATAAAGTTAGAAGCATAAGAATGTGCTGTTTCCTGAAATTCCGGACGACTTCTTGATTGTGTAAAAAGGCTCCTTGTCAAAGGATTTAGGAGGAACGACACATCCAGGGTCAGGCTGTGTGGCTATTGTTCCAGCACTCTCGTTTGCAACATTCCAGCACAGAATCGGAATTCTGTCCGCAATGAGGATTATACTCCACTACCCCTCCCCACTGCACTCCCATACGATACCCCCCCCCCCCCCCACACACACACACACAAACCATCTACACACAGAATGCACACAAACACACAGATGCAAACACACATTACCAGTTGGCTTATAAAATTGTGAAGACAGATGAAAGTCAGTGTGCATAGGATGTGTACATAGCAGTTTACTTCTCTATGGAAAGGCAAACAAAACAAAACACGTATTTTCATACTCTCTAAGCTTAAACAAACTCGACTTTTGTCCCTACCCAGCAAACCGGAAACATTCCAAGAACATTCGATTCCCATGAAGTTATAGTTAGGGTTTTATCTAACATCAGAAATTCTAATATCCTAATAACAAAAAAAAAATTCTTCAGAAAATGTTTTAAATGAAATATCCTTGGAATGTCCTCCAAACGTTCACTAAAAATGTTGAGCACATCTGTAACAACCACCACAGAACATTCTCCAAATGTTCTCATTAGGTTTCCAGGTAACGTAATAACACAACGCACCAGTAATGTTTGTAGAACATACTGCCGCAACAAAATGTGAGAGCAAATAGAAATGGATCTGAGAAAACATTGCAGGAACGTTCTGCTAATGTTGACGGATATGTTATTCAAAACACCCATAACAACAAGCAGGGAACATTCCCACAATGCTCTCGCAAAGTTATAGTGTGACGTTATGACATGATTGCTCCAATAACATTCCTTAAACATTCTTCAGCAAATCATGTCCGGATTGAATTAAATTGGCTCTGAGAAAACATTACTGGAACGTTCCGCTAACATTAATGGACATATCATCCGAGACACCTACCCAGGTATAGGCTCTTCATTTTATAAATAATCCTGCAGCAACAGGAAATGTGAATGACTATGTGGATTATAATTAATGGACATTGTTGATACATTGTCCGTGAGAGCAAATCAAGTCTGACATTTTAAAGTGGAAATTACAACTTTTTAAAGCATTTTTAAACCTTGAATACACCAGGCAGGACAATGTATCCTGTAACTTGGTGGTCAAATTAAAATCCTGTACAGGCCATAACAACCAATCAAATTTGTTTTTTATATGAATTTTTTGTTGCCTTTACTTAACCGGAGGAAATGCATTGAGACCAGGGTCTCATTTTCAAGGTTGCCCTGGGAACAATAAACCAACATAATCAGTATCAAAACAACACTATCAATTCACAATTTCACATTTCAACAAACCAAATATCACATCAAAACATCAATCAAAACAAATGCAGTTCTCCTTCACCACATTCCTAATCAAAGTCCCGAATTGACCCTTCGAGACCAGAGAGTCAAGCCTCAAAGTGGCCTGCAGGTTATACCATGCACTAGGGGCACAATAACTAAAGCCAATCATCCCGGACTCTGTGGAGACTTCTAGAACCAGCCAGTCTTGAGAGCGAGTCTGGTGGTGGCTGGATTTCCAATTAAGAAGTGAGGTGAGGTAGTTAGGGAGTTTCTGGAGAACTGCTTTATAAACAAATAGCAGCCAATGTTGGGCCCTTCTGGTAGTCAGACTCCCAGCCAACTGAAGTATATAAAAAGCAAAGACGTGTACAAACATTTTCTCCAATGACAAAACGCAGGGCTGAGTGATAGATTGAATTTAAAACAGAGGCTGCAGCGTGCATGTAAGATGATATCACCATAGTCAAGTACTGGGATGAGCAACGCTTGAACAATCTTCCTCCTGTCTCAAAAGTAAGGCAAGATTTATTTCTATAGAGGAAACCGATCTAAATTCTCAGCTTCTTTGTTCGTTTTTCAATGTGTGCTTTAAAAGACGGCTCATCATCAGTCCAAATACCTAAATACTTAAGAGGGACTTGCTCAATTTGGGCCCCCTTCAAGGTGCAGCCACACAGATCTTTAGGGTCAATTTCACAAGACCTGGAGAACAACATAAACTTGGTTTTATCAACATTTAGCACTAATTTAAGATCAGTGAGTGATTCCTGAATTGAATCAAAGCCAAGCTGAAGATCTTGGCCTGCTGCACTGAGGGCGCAAAGGAATAAATAACTGTGTCATCCGCATAGAGATGTAGGTACCAGTTATTATTATTATTCAGGGACAAATTATTTATGTAAATAGTGAACAGTAAAGGGACTAGTATTGAGCCTTGTGGCACTCCTTTAGACTGAACTCCATCAGCAGATGTACATTGACTTTTGTCGTGCAGGTCATTTTTAACCAGCCGCAGGCCGCTTGGTCTAGACCACGTGTCAAACCTCATTCCACGGAGGGCCGAGTGTCTGTGGGTTTTCGCTCCTCCGTTGTACCAGACTGATGAATTAAGGTCACCAATTTTGGATAGCCTCCGTAGCAGGAGTGCGTGATCAACCGTATCGAATGCTTTCGACAGATCAATACGAAGGGCAGCGCAGTGCTGTTTCCTGTCTCGCGCATTAACTGTGTAATTTATGACTAGAGAAGCAGCCGAGATGGTGCTGTTGCCTGGTCGAAAGCCTGACTGGTGAGCATTCAGAATACATTACCCATCTAAAAAAGACTGCAGCTGAGAATTCAAATATTTTCGCTAAACGTGAACGTTTTGAGATTGGACGATAATCATTAAGATCTCAGGGATCGCCACCTTTGTGGAGCAGGAGAACACAAGGGCCGCCTTCTACACCGTAGGAATAACACCCAAGAGAATGAATAGAGACCATTCCAAGGACGTATATTGACAACAACAAACAGCCCAGCAAACCGGGAACATTCCCAGAACTTTAGCTAACCTTCCCATTATGTTCTAGTTAGGTTTGGAGCTAACATTAGGATGATAACGTCCCACAAACATTTCTATCATGTTTTTATTAGGTTGCCTGGGAATGTAATAACACAACGTTCCGGTGATGTTCATAGAACATACTGCCACGACAAGATGTTGGAGCAAGAGAAGTGGTTCCGACGAAACATTGCAGGAACGTTCTGCTAATGTTGATGGACATGTTACTCAAAAACACCCATAACAACAAGCAGGGAATATTCCTCCAATGGTCTCATAAAGTTATAGTGTGTTGACAGCTTGGCTGTCGAAACGCTGGCTATTCAATTATTGCATGTGAGCTCCTAGATTACGCAGCTCTTCTTTGCTTTTATAGTTGTGACATTATTGTCACGCCTTGACCTTAGAGAGACTTTTCATTTCTCTATTTTGTTAGGTCAGGGTGTGATTTGGGTGGGCATTCTAGTTTTCTATTTCTTTGTTGGCCGGGTATGGTTCCCAATCAGAGGCAGCTGTCTATCGTTGTCTCTGATTGGGAATCATACTTAGGCAGCCTGTTTTCCACCTTAGTTTGTGGGATCTTGTCTTTGTATAGTTGCTGTTTAGCGCTACAGAGCTTTACGTTCGTTTCGTGTTTTGTTGTTTTTCAGTGTCATTTGAAAATAAAGTAAAATGTACGCCTTACCACGCTGCACCTTGGTCTTCATCTATCAACGAGCGTAACAATTATGACATGACGGTTCTGATAACGTTACCTGGAGTTATTTTTAAAAAATATATACATTCCTGGAATATTCCGTTAATGTTGATGGAGATATTACTACTAATACCTACTGTATAACAACAAACATTCCTACGAGACTATTATCAAGTTTTGTAAGGTTATCACACGACGATACAGAATTGCTCTACAAACATACTTCGACGATAAACGAAAGTAGTTCCGAAAGCATTGCTGCAATGTTCTGCCAATGTTGACGTGTAATGTGACATTATTAGATGAAGTTGCCAAACTTCTAAAGAAATGGCATCTCCATGGTCTTACATCATTATATTTTATAAGGGTATTGTCCAAACATTGCTGTAGCTTTTTTAAAGAATGGTAGCCAAGCAAATTTGAACCTGCGATCTGCTATCTTCAAGCCTTGTAGGCTACTTAGTTTGCTGCGCCAGTAGGATCCTAATGTTTCTAGCGGATTTCTCTTTGTACTGAAATTCTCCAATTATGATCCAATCAATGGCTATACGCTGAGTGTACAAAGCATCAGGAACACATTCCTAATATTGAGCTGCGTCCCCTTTTACCCTCAGAACAGCCTCAATTCGTCGGGGCATGGACTACAAGGTCTTGAAAGCGTTCCACAGGGATGCTGGCCCCTATTGACTCCAATGCTTCCCACAGTTGTGCCAAATTGGCTGGATGTCCTTTGGGTGGTGGACCATTCTTGATACACACGGGAAACTGCTGAGCGTGAAAACCCCAGCAGCATTGCAGTTCTTGACACACTCAAAACGGTGCACCTGGCACCTACTGCAATACCCCGTTCAAAGGCACTTAAATCTTTTCTCTTTCTCACTCACCCTCTAAATGGCATACATACACAATCCATGTCTCAAATGCCTCAAGGCTTAAAAATCCTTCTTTAACCTGTCTCCTCCCCACAATCTACACTGATTGGTGGGATCATAGCTTGCACCTGGATTCACCTGGTCAGTCTATGTCATGGAAAGGGCAAGTGTTCCTAATGTTTTGTACACTCAGAGTGTGTCTTAGTATATATGCACATCTACAGTGCCTTTCAGAATGTATTCACACTCCTTGTTACAGCCTGAATTTAAAATGGATTACATTTAGATTTATTTTGTCACTGGCCTACACTCAATACCCCATGACGTCCAAGTGGGTAAGTGTTTTCAGATATTTCACAAATTAATTGAGTCAATAAGTATTCGACCGCTTTGTTATGGCAAGCCTAAATAAATTCAGGAGTAAGAATTCGCTTAACAAGTAACATAATAAATTGCATGGACTCTATGTGAAATAATAGTGTTTAACATGATTTTTGAATGACTACCTCATCTTTGTACCCCACACATAAAAAGATCTGTAAGGTCCCTCAGTCGAGCAGTGCATTTCAAACAGATTCAACCACAAAGACCAGGGAGTTTTTCCAATGCCTTGCAAAGAAGGGCACCAATAATTGGTAAATTGGTAAAAATAAAAAAAACAGACATTGAATATCCCTTTGAGCATGGTGAAGCTATTATTATACTTTGGAAGGTGTATCAATACACCTAGTCACTACAAGGATACAGGCGTCCTTCCTAACTCAGTTGCCGGAAAGGAAAGAAACCACCCAGGAATTTCACAATGAGGCCAATGGTGACTTTAAAACAGTTACAGAGTTTAAAGGCTGTGATAGGAGAAAACTGAGGATGAGGATGAGGAACAACATTGTAGTTACTCCACAATACTAACCAAATTGACAGAGTGAAAAGAAGGAAGCCTGTACAGAATAAAAATAATTACCAAAACATGCATCCTGTTTGCAACAAGGCACTAAAGAAATATTGCAAAAAAAACGTGGCAAAGCAATTCACTTTCTGTCCTGAATACAAAGTGTTATTTTGGGGCAAATCCAATACAACCCATTACTGAGTACCACCCTCCATATTTTCAAGCATAGTGGTGGCTGCATCATGTCATCATGTTATGGGTGGGCTTATAATCGTTTTTCAGGATAAAAAAGAAACGGGATGGAGCTAAGCACAGGCAAAATCCTAGAAGAAAGCCTGGTTCAGCCTGCTTTCAACCAGACACTGGGAGATGAATTCACCTTTCAGCAGGACAATAACCTAAAACACGAGGTCAAATCTACACTGGAGTTGTTTACCAAGAAGACAGTGAATGTTCCTGAGTGGCCGAGTTACAATTTTGACTTAAATCTGCTTGAAGATCTATGGCAAGACCTGAAAATGGTTGTCGAGCATCTATCAACAACCAATTTGACAGAGCTTGAAGAATTTTGAAAAGAATAATGGGCAAATGTTGCACTCCAGGTATAGAAAGCTATTGGAGACTTACCTTGAAAGGCTCACAGCTGTAATCGCTGACAACGGTGATTCTAATACGTAATCAAGATATATTAATGTAAAAAAAAAAATTCTACTCGAATTTTTCTTCAATATTACACACTATTTTGTGTAGATCGTTGACATAAAATGCCAATTAAATCCATTTTAATCCCACTTTGTAACACAACAAAATGTGGAAAAAGTCAAGGGGTGTGAATACTTTCTGAAGGCACTGTATGTGGACCTAACCGCAATCGACAAGGCAATGACTTAACATGATTTTTGAAGTCAAGTTTTTTTGGGGAAATAAAAGTCAAAACATCCCAACATTACAGTATATAAAGAAGACTGATAGAGTAAGAAATAATACAGGATACTTATTTTTCTACATTCACTTACCCTCTCCTTTGCAAAGACAAAGACCACGACCTGAAAGTCAGTGTAAAGCTGTCAACAACTTTATATTTTTGTTAGTCCCATCCCAGTGACGCAACGGATTCATTCCAGGGATAATGCTTATAAACTCCCAGATTCAATCCCTGCTTGTGACTGTCAACAAAATATGGTAAAAATATGTTTGTACAGTAAATGTTTATGTGATTCCAGATAATTGCCCATATCTGTTGCTACATGGACTGTTGTGCAATTAACTTCCTTAACAGTAAGATAACATATTATCATTATGGGAAGAATGTGTCACGTTCCTGACCTATTTATGTTAGTTTTTGTGTGTTAGTTGGTCAGGAAGTGAGGTTGGGTGGGCATTCTATGTTATCTGTTTCTATGTTGGTTTCGGTTTGCCTGGTATGGCTCTTGATTAGAGGCAGGTGGTTTGCGTTTGCCTCTAATTAAGAGTCATATTTAGGTAGGGCATTCTCACTGTTTGTTTGTGGGTGATTGTCTCCTGTGTCCGTATGTTATGTTCGTACCACATGGGACTGTAGCGTTTGTTTGTTTTCGTTTTCGTTTCGATGTCGTCTGTTTCCTGTACGTAAGTTTATGTTTAGTTATGTAAGTTTATGTTCAGGTCTCGTCAACGTCGTTTTGTTGTTTTGTAGTTTGGAAAGTTTTTGTTTTCGTTTCGTGTTGCCATCTTTATCGTTGTTATAATAAAGATGGCTTATTTCCCACAAGCTGCGTTTTGGTCTGAAGATCCTTCTCTCCTCACCTCTTCCGAGGATGAGGAGAGCGTCACCCGTTACAGAATTACCCACCAATGCAGGACCAAGCGGCATGTAAAGCGGCAACAGGACCCACCTACACAGGATTTCTGGAGATGGGAGGACGAACTGGATGGTAAGGGGCCGTGGGCACAACCGGGAGAATATCGCCTTCCTCGTGAAGAGCTGGAGGCAGCTAAAGCCGAGAGGAGGCGATATGAGGAGGCAGCACGGAGACAAGGCTGGAAGCCCGTGAGTACAACCCAAAAATTTCTTGGGGGGGGCCTTAAAGGGAGTGTGGCGAAGTCAGGTAGGAAACCTGCGCCTACTCCCTGTACTTACCGTGGAGAGCGAGAGTACGGGCAGACACCGTGTTACGCAGTAGAGCGCACGGTGTCTCCTGTACGCGTGCATAGCCCGGTTCGGTACATTTCAGCTCCACGTATCGGCCGGGCTAGACTGAGCGTTGAGCCGTATGTCATGAAGCCGGCCCAACGCATCTGGTCACCAGTGCGTCTCCTCGGGCCGGCGTACATGGCACCAGCCTTACGCATGGTGTCCCCGGTTCGCCTACATAGGCCGGTGCGGGTTATTCCACCTCCCCGCACTGGTCAGGCGACGGGGAGCAATGAACCAGGTAAGGTTGGGCAGGCTCGGCGTTCAAGGGAGCCAGTACGCCTGCACGGTCCGGTATTTCCGGCGCCACCTCCCCGCCCCAACCCAGTACCACCAGTGCCTCCTCCACGCACTAGCTATATGGTGCGTGTCTCCAGCCCTTTACCACCAGTGTCTAAACCACGCACCAAGCCTCCTGTGTGTCCCCAGAGTCCTGTGCGTCCTGTTGCTGCTCCCCGCACTAGCCCTGAGATGCGTGTCCCCAGCCCGGTGCCACCAGTCCCGGCACCACGCACCAGGCCTACAGTGCGCCTCAGCTGGCAGGAGTCTGCCGTCTGCCGAGCGATGACTGAACTGCCCATCTGCCAAGCGCCATCTGAGCCATCCGTCTCCCCAGCGCCATCTGAGCCATCCGTCTCCCCAGCGCCATCTGAGCCATCCGTCTCCCCAGCGCCATCTGAGCCATCCGTCTCCCCAGCGCCATCTGAGCCATCCGTCTGCAATGAGCCTGCAAAGCCGCCCGTCTGCCATGAGCCTGCAAAGCCGCCCGTCTGCCATGAGCCCACTGAGCCGTCCGCCAGACAGGAGCCGCTAGAGCCGCCAGCCAGACAGGAGCCGCTAGAGCCGTCCGTCAGACAGGATCTGCCAGAGCCGCCAACCAGACAGGATCTGCCAGAGCCGCCAACCAGACAGGATCTGCCAGAGCCGCCAACCAGACAGGATCTGCCAGAGCCGCCAACCAGACAGGATCTGCCAGAGCCGCCAACCAGACAGGATCTGCCAGATCAGTCAGCCAGTCATGAGCAGCCAGATCCGTCAGTTAGCCATGAGCAGCCAGATCCGTCAGCTAGCCATGAGCAGCCAGATCCGTCAGCTAGCCATGAGCAGCCAGATCCGTCAGCCAGCCATGAGCAGCCAGATCCGTTAGCCAGCCATGTGCAGCCAGATCCGTTAGCCAGCCATGAGCAGCCAGATCCGTCAGCCAGCCATGAGCAGCCAGAGCCGTCAGAGAGCCATGAGCAGCCAGAGCCGTCAGAGAGCCATGAGCAGCCAGAGCCGTCAGAGAGCCATGAGCAGCCAGAGCCGTCAGAGAGCCATGAGCAGCCAGAGCCGTCAGAGCGCCATGAGCAGCCAGAGCCGTCAGCCTGCCATGAGCGTCGAGAGCCGTCAGCCTGCCATGAGCGTCGAGAGCCGTCAGCCTGCCATGAGCGTCGAGAGCCGTCAGCCTGCCATGAGCGTCGAGAGCCGTCAGCCTGCCATGAGCGTCGAGAGCCGTCAGCCTGCCATGAGCGTCGAGAGCCGTCAGCCTGCCATGAGCGTCGAGAGCCGTCAGCCTGCCATGAGCGTCGAGAGCCGTCAGCCAGCCATGAGCGTCGAGAGTCGTCAGTCAGCCATGAGCTGCCCTTCAGCCTGAAAAGGCTAGATACCCAGAACTGCCCATCAGTCCAGAGCTGTCTCTCTGTCCGGAGCTGCCTTTCAGTCCGGAGTTGCCCCTCTATCCTGATCTCCCTCTATCTTTATCTACCTCTATAGTCTTATCTATCCCTCTGTCTTGGTTAAACTCTCTGTCCCGGTATTGTCATTATTAGATTTGTTATTAGGAGGATTTTGTGGGGGAAGTAAGAGGGTGGACATTCTTGAAGGGAGGGGGCTAGGATGGATTATGGTGGGGTGGGAACCGCGCCCGGAGCCTGAGCCACCACCGTGGTTAGATGCCCACCCAGACCCTCCCCTAGACTTTGTGCTGGTGCGTCCGGAGTTCGCACCTTGTGGGGGGGGTACTGTCACGTTCCTGACCTATTTATGTTAGTTTTTGTGTGTTAGTTGGTCAGGAAGTGAGGTTGGGTGGGCATTCTATGTTATCTGTTTCTATGTTGGTTTCGGTTTGCCTGGTATGGCTCTTGATTAGAGGCAGGTGGTTTGCGTTTGCCTCTAATTAAGAGTCATATTTAGGTAGGGCATTCTCACTGTTTGTTTGTGGGTGATTGTCTCCTGTGTCCGTATGTTATGTTCGTACCACATGGGACTGTAGCGTTTGTTTGTTTTCGTTTTCGTTTCGATGTCGTCTGTTTCCTGTACGTAAGTTTATGTTTAGTTATGTAAGTTTATGTTCAGGTCTCGTCAACGTCGTTTTGTTGTTTTGTAGTTTGGAAAGTTTTTGTTTTCGTTTCGTGTTGCCATCTTTATCGTTGTTATAATAAAGATGGCTTATTTCCCACAAGCTGCGTTTTGGTCTGAAGATCCTTCTCTCCTCACCTCTTCCGAGGATGAGGAGAGCGTCACCCGTTACAGAATGGCATCAAAATCTGTCCTGTTGTGTACACTCAGTGGCTAGTTTATTAGCTACACCACCCCGTTCACGAAAACTGATCGCTCCAAATTATTTTCCACCATAATTTGCAAATAAATTCATTAAAAATCCTACAATGTGATTTTCTGGATTTTCTTTTCTCATTTTGTCTGTCATAGTTGAAGTGTACCTATGATGAAAATTACAGGCCTCTCTCATCTTTTTAAGTGGGAGAACTTGCATAATTGGTGGCTGACTAAATACTTTTTTGCCCCACTGTATTTTCCCAACCTAATAGAACCATTGTAAAGTTTTTGTGTTTTGTCTCTTGTCATATCCCCACAATGTTACCACAACCTAAATAAATGTGTTAGGAACCTCTAAAGAACATTAAAACATGTGTTTCTTGTAACATTAGGTGAATGTTTTCTGCACCCTAATGACACATTGCATCCGCACAACTGGACAGTTTCTGTGTTTTGAGAACACATCTTTTGTGTTCCCACCAGACCGTTCCCACAACCTAATGAAACATTCTGGGAACCTTTAAAGAACAGAAGGAACGTGCTCTGGGAACGTTCTTGCAACCGCAGGCAAATGTTTTTACAAACGTGCATAATCAGCACCACTGGACAGTTTTATGTTTTATGAGAACATTTGTGTCAACCTAACAAATGTTCTGGGAACTTTCACAGAACCAATTTTGGTTGGCTCAGTATTGTCCCTGCTGAGCCAGACATGCTGTCTGGCAGAATATATGCTAAGAGGAGACAGTAATTAAGGAGAACCTTAAGATTCAGCACACTAATTCAAACCGCTAGGCAATGAGCTCAAGGTTAGCTGCACGGTTAGCTACTCTAGTGTCGCTTGGAGACGTGCGGCAACACTGATGCAACAAACAACACTGATATGTATGTGTACTATGCACAGTGTTGCTTTAACAGAGCAACTTGGAAAGTCATTCCCAGACTCTAATGAACTGAGAGAGAGAGAGAGAGAGAGAGAGAGAGAGAGAGAGAGAGAGAGAGAGAGAGAGAGAGAGAGAGAAAAATAGAGAGAGTGTGAGTGAGAGATACGCACACACAGCCACACACACACACACAGTGTCTCAGAGAAGGGGAGCAACTGTAGAAGCGATGTGCTGTGCGAGTTGAGTAGGCAGTGTGGGTATGGGACTAGAGTAGAGTAGATCTGTGTGAAGCCACTCTGACAGCCATAATAACTGTAATAGCCAGAGGGCCTCGAGCAGTTGAAGACGGAGTCTGTCTGAACGCTATTGTAAGGACAACGGCCTGTGTGGTTGGTTATGTCTGTGTGCTCATGTACGTGTGTAAAGCAGAGAGAGAGAGAGAGAGAGAGAGAGAGAGAGAGAGAGAGAGAGAGAGAGAGAGAGAGAGAGAGAGAGTAGAGAGAGAGAGAGAGAGAGAGAGAGAGAGAGAGAGAGAGAGAGAGAGAGAGAGAGAGAGAGAGAGAGAGAGAGAGAGAGAGAGAGAGAGAGAGAGAGAGAGAGAGAGAGAGAGAGAGAGAGAGAGAGAGAGAGAGAGAGAGAGAGAGAGAGAGAGAGAGAGAGAGAGAGAGAGAGAGAGAGAGACGCAAACAGAATGTGTAGAGTAGGTGTATGTATCTGTGATATTTTTCACCAGCTTACAGTGCCAGCAGCAGCAGAAGGACGAGGAGGCGGCAGTGCCGCTACTGCTGCCAGGGACACACAGTGCAGCCCTCATCTGGCCCCCGTCCTATAGTCTGCTGCCTTTCTTACCACTGGTCATGGACGCACGATTCATTAAGCTAACCTGGCGAGCCTCCTTCCCACAGCACCAGAGCACACAACAGAGCACAGAGAGACACTGAGGCAATCACTGCCCAGCGCTGCTGAGACCCCGCCCACTCCAAGGCTGTAGACACCACCTGCTGTGCCACCATTTGACTCAAACATCACACCACTTCCAGGGCTGACCTTACACCAAGCTCTCCACTTCCAGGGCTGACCTTACACCAAGCTCTCCACTTCCAGGGCTGACCTTACACCAATCTCTCCACTTCCAGGGCTGACCTTACACCAAGCTCTCCACTTCCAGGGCTGACCTTACACCAAGCTCTCCACTTCCAGGGCTGACCTTACACCAAGCTCTCCACTTCCAGGGCTGACCTTACACCAATCTCTCCACTTCTAGGGCTGACCTTACACCAAGCTCTCCACTTCCAGGGCTGACCTTACACCAAGCTCTCCACTTCCAGGGCTGACCTTACACCAAGCTCTCCACTTCCAGGGCTGACCTTACACCAAGCTCTCCACTTCCAGGGCTGACCTTACACCAACCTATCCACTTCCAGGGCTGACCTTACACCAAGCTCTCCACTTCCAGGGCTGACCTTACACCAAGCTCTCCACTTCCAGGGCTGACCTTACACCAAGCTCTCCACTTCCAGGGCTGACCTTACACCAAGCTCTCCACTTCCAGGGCTGACCTTACACCAATCTCTCCACTTCCAGGGCTGACCTTACACCAATCTCTCCACTTCTAGGGCTGACCTTACACCAAGCTCTCCACTTCCAGGGATGGCCTTACACCAAGCTCTCCACTTCCAGGGCTGACCTTACACCAAGCTCTCCACTTCCAGGGCTGACCTTACACCAAGCTCTCCACTTCCAGGGCTGACCTTACACCAATCTCTCCACTTCCAGGGCTGACTTTACACCAAGCTCTCCAACGATCGCTATATTCCTATTCTCAGAATTCAACTTTGGTACTTTCAATTTTAATATAGCAGGACGTTCTGTCGTAACTGAGAAAGCCCCACTCCGGCGTATAAATGTTTTGTGTGGTTTCGCGTAGCCCTGCTAGAACTGGAGCTCCTAACACACATCCTATGGTTACGTGAGTTAGTGTGGGAACGCTGCTGCTCAATGGTTATCTATTGGCTGGCTGCTGTGGTGGTGCTGTGTTTCCACACCGCCTTCCGCATTCCACAAGACCCAATCTGTGTCGGCAGGCATTTGTTTCACTTAAGGAGTGTGTACGTGGCACGAGACAGTACGCAGAGGACAAGGACACCAGCCTCTGCGCTGCTCGGTCATCTAATAAAATACGTGCAGGTAGCGAGGAACCCGATAACCACTGCAACAACAACGCCCTTCAGTCACAGAGAGGGAGAAAGAGAGAGAGAGGGGGGGAGAGAGAGAGAGACGGAGAGAAAAGACAGAAAACGAAACAGGGAAGGAGGGGAAGACAGAGCCTGGGAACGGGAGAGATGGACGAACAGAGGAAGGACAAGAGGGGGTCATTGACTGTGCTTTATGATGCGAGGAAGACCAGTAGTTTTGATTTACCCTGTAGTACAGTTCATCACTAACACCATGGTGGTGAAACTAAAAAGAGAGCCTCACCCCGCTCTGTGGTGGGAGATATGATACAGATAGAGCAGCTGGGTTTCTGCAGGATGGCGAACTGAAGCAGACGTGGAAGGGGGCAGGAGACCACAGCATGGATATCAGAGACACTTGTTTTATTTTTTCTGCCAGCGCCCCCCACTGGGACTCTGTGGAAGAGCTCAGATAACCATCTCCACTAACACCACTTGTCCAAATAGAAGGCAGGGCCCTGCTTATACAGTGGAAATAAAAACTGACCTTTCTCTGAAAAGAGAAAGATGGGAAATAAATAAATGTCTGTGTGTGTGTGTGTGTGTGTTTGTCTATGTGTCCGTGCGCACGTGCGCATGTATGTCTAAGAGGAGCATGGAAGTCCCCCTGGTCCCAGACCACCTCCCAGTGCTCCTCTCCCATCCTACAGGGGCCAGGGTTAGAAGATCACACCGCCAAAACATGGTCACGTTTCAGGGACAGGGACAGGCTGGACTGGGGGCCCATCGAGCCCCACTGCTGCTGGATCCCACAGATCTGAGGCCAAGGACAATGTTTGTACACCTGCCCCTCTCAGAGCGACAGTGCAGCTTGGGGGAATGATTGTTGTTTCCCAATAGGAGGAAATATCCGAGATCTTCAGACGGCCCTGCAGACTAGTGGACACACCCTTGGAGGGTAAGTAGTACTGCTCATGCACACAGTATGAAAACACACTCTACCAGTTTTACACAATGACTGGAGCCTGTATCAATGGAAGGCATCTGAGAAAAGACGAAGAGATTAGGGCGGTCAATTGCTGACATGATCGATAACGAGAGAAAATGAAGTAAGGTTTTACCTTGTAAATAGCAATCTGTGTGTGAGGGTGAGTTTATAGTGCCTGAGTGTGTGTGTGTGTGTGTGTGGTCTTGTTCTTCCATCCTCGTGGTGGCCTGAAATCACCAAAAGTCCACACAAGGATAGTAAAACAAGAACATTCTCCCTTGTGGGGACATTTTAAGGTTACGGGTTAGAATTAGGGTTAGGTTTAGGGTTCGGATTATAGGTTAAAGTTAGGGTTAGGTTTAAGGTTAGGGGTTTCGGGGAAATAGGATTTTAAATGGATATACATTTTAGGTCCCCAAGAGCAAACAAGTGTGTGTGTGTGTGTGGTTGGGTTCGAGTGTATGTGGTTGTGTGTGTGTGTGTGTGTGTGCTCGCCTTACCTTCTTCTTGTCCCTCATGGAGCCTTTTCCACGCACCATGATTTTACATCCTGTCTCTGCCTCCAGCTGCTTGGCTGTCAGCCCCCGTGGTCCCAGGATACGGCCCACAAAGTTAAACTGCAAGAGAAACACACACACAAACACACACACACACAAATTAGAACCAGGGCTTAGAACCAGAGCAGTTCTTCAGCATAGACAACAGGACACTTTATCATTGATATGTATGAGGACATAGTAGACAGTTGAAACATATCTGTAATGGAAACGTTAACTGATTTTCTCAACCCTGACATGTTGAGAAGAGAGCGGGATCAGATACAAAGATATGGAAGCACAGAGAAAGAACGAGAAAACAAGGCGATGATGCAGACGACGTAGCCCGTCGCTTGACCCTCCCACCTCGCTGTAATCTCACGCCCTCATCACCCGCCTGGCGCTCTTACACAATGGCGCTCGATGGCGGCTGAAAAGCAGCCGATATCGGGAGTGTCTTGCGACCAGACGCCGCTGACAAGATAAGGCTCAGCAATCGTTCGCCCATCGATCAGCAGCTCCTCTCTGCTCTTCTCCTCACTGGACTTTACACTGCCTGTCAGTCAAGACTCATGAGGGCTGCTGCATATCGATGAGCTGGGACTGAGACTGACACACAGACAGGTCCTGGGCCTAAAAGGACAAGAGAGACGGACTGACTGACTGGCCAAGTTTATAGCAACAAGACCTACTGGATTCAAACGAAACAGAGCAAGAACAATGAAAAGTTTTAAAGATTGGCATTCACCATTATCTCCGCTGATCACTTCATGTCAATACAGATGTAGGATCTTAATTTGAGCCGGTTTGCTGCAGCAGGAAAATAATCCCGCAGCAACAGGAAATGTGAATTATTATGTGGACTCGGTACCGGTACTCCTTGTATATAGCCTCATTATTGTTATTTATAGTGTTACTCTTTTCTATTTTTATACTTTTTAACTCTTTTATACTTTTTAACTCTGAATAGTTGGGAAAGGGCTCATAAGTAAGCACTTAACGGTAAAGAAAACAGTTAAAGTCTACACCTGTTGTATTCGGCGCATTTGACAAATAAAATTTGATTTGCTTTTAATTATAATGAATGAACATTTGTGAATGGGTTGATAAATTTTTCGTGTGGGGAAAATCAAGTTAGAATTGTAAAAAGTGGAAAATGCTAACTTGAGAAGTCTTTTTTAAACCTGAAATACACCACAAGTTTTACATTTCCTGCACTTTTTTCCTGCAACAGGGTGATCAAATTAAGATCCTACATCTGTACATTCACTTTGACAGTGTTTTGAACCAGAGTCGACTTGACACTACAGGATGTGAGTGACGAAGAGCTGTGGGAAACATATGGACTACTATGGTTACTCCCTCCTCTGTGGCTATCAAAGTGCTGTGCAACACAAATAATTGAGCTTGAAGTATCGACAATCCATTAAAATGAGGTCCGGAAGACTTTACTGAGTTACAGTTTATATAAGGAAATCGGTCAATTTAAATAAATTCATTAGGCCCTAATCATTAGGCCCTAATCTATGGATTTCACATGACTGGGAACACAGATATGAATATGTTGGTCACGACGCCATACACCTGGTCTGCGGTTTGAGGCCGGTTGGACGTACTGGAAAATTCTTTAAAACAACGTTGGAGGCGGCTTATGGTAGAGAAATAAACATTCAATTATCTGGCAACAGCTCTGGTTGACATTCCTGCAGTCAGCATGCCATTTGCACGCTCCCTCAAAGCTTGAGACATTTGTGGCATTGTGTTGTGTGACAAAACTGCACAAGCTGCACCTGTGTAATGATCATGCTGTTTAATCAGCTTCTTGATATGCCAAACCTGTCAGGTGGATGGATTATCTTGGCATGGGAGAAATGCTCATTAACAGGGATATAAACAAATTTGAGCGCAAAATTTGAGAGAAATACACTTCTTGTGCGTATGGACAATTTATGGGATCTTTAATTTCAGCTCATGAAACACTTTACATGTTGCATTCATATTTTTGTTCAGTGTATTTTGTCTTTCTGTTGGCTCTGCGGCTCTCGTGTCCAAAGTTATGTACTGTGCGATGAGCAAGAGCAATGTTTATCGTGTGCTCTGCCCTTCTTTTAATTTTGCTCTCTCCCTCCCCCTTTTCCTCTCGTCTCTCCCTCGCTATGGAAATTCTGTCCATCGGCAACATGAAGATCCATTTGCTTATCTTTGAATACGAACCCGAAAGAAAGTACAAAATGTACAAGAAATGCCTACAAACATTGTGGAATCTCCAGTTTCACCCTCCAAACCTCTAAATAACTGAGATGTACAGAATAAACAGACCCCATGCTGTCCTTCTGTGTTTCAGCACCTCGCTGAAAGCCTAGTTGTTTTAGCCGTTTGTCAGCTGCCAAAGTGAGGAGTTTGCACCTGGCATGGTTGAAAAGGGCACATTCTGCTGCTCGGCCATGCACTATGTCCCTATACACAATACACACACACACACCACTCCCCAACGAGAAGAAATAACAAAGACAATATCTCAACATAGAGACACAGGTCACTCCATAGAGACAGCTTTCTGCATAATCCTCAATGCCTGCCATTTAAGACAATTTCACTTTTTGCAATCTCACTTTGATTGGGCATCACAGAGCTATACAGGTTTTTGCATGACGGTGCTTTGAGAGCTCAGTCAGTGGTGTCATTCTAGTCAATCACGCGTCCTTGTCTCCTGGATAAAAGATGTTCCTTTTGAGCCTGAACAATCATAGGAACCACAGGACTTCCTCATTTTCATAAGTACAGCTCAGCTCAAATTCACCAGGAAGGGAAATCAAAAAAGGCAGGCTACAGCAGTTATCTCCACTCTCTGACGCAGGTCTCTCTGTACCATGCTGTAGTGTTCGGTGCAATACAGAGACACCAGCCACGGAACAACCATCCCTTCCAGCCTACAATTCAGAGGAAACACATCGGCGCAGCTGCCAGGAGATTCCGCATCGAGGCCAGGCTCTCTCTCTCTTACACCTTGACTGTCATGATGATGATGAAGATCACCATCAACCTCAACACCATCGTCACGTTGACGATGACCATCTACTAAAAAAAATTTTTTAACTGTAATTTCCCTACCTACGACGTTTCAACAGAATATCTGAGCCGTCGGAATCCTTCTAGTATTCCAAAGCATGAAAGGTCAAATGCATTGTCATAGTCAAACATCCTCGTTTGCTAAGTCAAACGACACCGCTGGTTCTGCTCACACTGCCCTACCCTGTGCTTTGACCTCTTTCTCCCCTCTCTCTCCAGATGAAATCTCGCGTCTTGTGACGGCCGGCCGCCCAACAACCTGCCCGCTTGACCCTATCCCCTCCTCTCTTCTCCAGACCATTTCCGGAGACCTTCTCCCTTACCTCACCTCGCTCATCAACTCATCCTTGACCGCTGGCTACGTCCCTTCCGTCTTCAAGAGAGCGAGAGTTGCACCCCTTCTGAAAAAACCTACACTCGATCCCTCCGATGTCAACAACTACAGACCAGTATCCCTTCTTTCTTTTCTCTCCAAAACTCTTGAACGTGCCGTCCTTGGCCAGCTCTCCTGCTATCTCTCTCAGAATGACCTTCTTGATCCAAATCAGTCAGGTTTCAAGACTAGTCATTCAACTGAGACTGCTCTTCTCTGTGTCACGGAGGCGCTCCGCACTGCTAAAGCTAACTCTCTCTCCTCTGCTCTCATCCTTCTAGACCTATCGGCTGCCTTTGATACTGTGAACCACCAGATCCTCCTCTCCACCCTCTCCGAGCTGGGCATCTCCGGCGCGGCCCACGCTTGGATTGCGTCCTACCTGACAGGTCGCTCCTACCAGGTGGCGTGGCGAGAATCTGTCTCCGCACCACGTGCTCTCACCACTGGTGTCCCACAGGGCTCTGTTCTAGGCCCTCTCCTATTCTCGCTATACACCAAGTCACTTGGCTCTGTCATATCCTCACATGGTCTCTCCTATCATTGCTATGCAGACGACACACAATTAATCTTCTCCTTTCCCCCCTCTGATAACCAGGTGGTGAATCGCATCTCTGCATGTCTGGCAGACATATCAGTGTGGATGACGGATCACCACCTCAAGCTGAACCTCGGCAAGACGGAGCTGCTCTTCCTCCCGGGGAAGGACTGCCCGTTCCATGATCTCGCCATCACGGTTGACAACTCCATTGTGTCCTCCTCCCAGAGTGCTAAGAACCTTGGCGTGATCCTGGACAACACCCTGTCGTTCTCAACTAACATCAAGGCGGTGACCCGTTCCTGTAGGTTCATGCTCTACAACATTCGCAGAGTACGACCCTGCCTCACGCAGGAAGCGGCGCAGGTCCTAATCCAGGCACTTGTCATCTCCCGTCTGGATTACTGCAACTCGCTGTTGGCTGGGCTCCCTGCCTGTGCCATTAAACCCCTACAACTCATCCAGAACGCCGCAGCCCGTCTGGTGTTCAACTTTCCCAAGTTCTCTCACGTCACCCCGCTCCTCCGCTCTCTCCACTGGCTTCCAGTTGAAGCTCGCATCCGCTACAAGACCATGGTGCTTGCCTACGGAGCTGTGAGGGGAACGGCACCTCCGTACCTTCAGGCTCTGATCAGGCCCTACACCCAAACAAGGGCACTGCGTTCATCCACCTCTGGCCTGCTCGCCTCCCTACCTCTGAGGAAGTACAGTTCCCGCTCAGCCCAGTCAAAACTGTTCGCTGCTCTGGCACCCCAATGGTGGAACAAACTCCCTCACGACGCCAGGTCAGCGGAGTCAATCACCACCTTCCGGAGACACCTGAAACCCCACCTCTTTAAGGAATACCTAGGATAGGATAAAGTAATCCTTCTAACCCCCCCCCCTTAAAAGAGTTAGATGCACTATTGTAAAGTGGTTGTTCCACTGGATATCATAAGGTGAATGCACCAATTTGTAAGTCGCTCTGGATAAGAGCGTCTGCTAAATGACTTAAATGTAAATGTAAATGTAAACATCCCCTCCTCCGTAAAAATAAAACGGGTCATGAAAGAGCATCTGACTTATTCATAGTGACACAACCCGGCGCAACAAAAAGTGCAAGTGACAGCATGAAGGTGAAAGGTGGACTCGAAGCAACACTTCTCAACCCCCTCTGGTCTCCCTCCGGTCTGCCTCTGTCACCTGCATGTTGATATCCCTCCTTTAGGAGCATCCCTCTCTCCTCTCCTCCTCTGCCCAGCTTTGTGTTCCAAGTCTCCTAACCCATCATGCCAAGTACAATACTTTGATGCATTTGGCAGTGATGAATGCCTCCGAGTAGTTTTGAGGTGGGGAATTGGGGATCGTGAGGCTGTGTGTGTTTTGAGAGGACAGTAGTGTTTGTGTGTGTGTGTGTGTGTGTTTTGAGAGGACAGTAGTATCTGTGTCTGTGTGTGTGTGCTTTCCCTGCGCGTGCATGTGTTTTGAGACGAGGAGAATAAAAAAGGGCAGAATTAGAATCCCATCTCCCATCTTGTCAGGTGAAATCTGGGCGAGTGACTGGCAATGTGAGAGAGGGGATTTGCGTGGAGGTTATCAGCATTGGTAGGGTTAGTGTGCTTCGGGCAGGAATAGTCTTTGTGGAGGGTGCCCCCCTGCCCCTCACGTCCCTCTTCCAGGAGGGCCGGGACGATACCAGTATCGCAAATACTCGTTAGTATCGTGGCAAGGAAACAAAACACACAATTTCACTTCTTTAGGAAGACATGTCGTCATCCATAGTCACATTTATTTATTTTCAAAGTTACAGGACACTATATTTGACACACAGCAGGTTTTTAAGGGACCAAAGAGTTTGGTCTGCTTTGTGTTCTCATTTATGCCATGGAAAAAAATATCTTGCGATACTGGTATCGTCCCAGCCTTAACTTCCTGTGTTTAACCTTTTCTGTCAGACGTCGAGTGATCCACATGGCAGCTGCAGCTCACTCAGGATCACATTGGGCATTCTCTTCCTTTTAAAGGACCAACACAGGGCCGCAGCAGGTGCACTGGGATCAAACACATACTGTATTTATGTGTGTCCACCCTCCATGTATTTATAAAGCAAGTCTCTCGGCCCAACTGCACAATTTCCGACATTTCTAGGGTGGACGGGTGGACACTGGACCGGGTGGATGGAGTAAGTTCAAATCATTGCAGTAAAATGGTGGATCCAAACCCCCATCCATAGTATTGATCAGAGCAGCCAGCTGGAGAGGCCAACAGGACAGAGACAGATTGAGTCAGTGGCCCCAACAACGACACAACCCACCTCCACTCCTCCCACTAAACTAAGAGAGAGAGGGAAGTGGAGAGTGAGAAAATCCATTGAAGCTAATGGAATGTCTAATATCTGCTTTTAAAGGACTCGCCCTATATATCCAATCTGGGCAGTGGAGATTAAGTATGTTTTCCATCAACTACAATAAAAACCGAAAGTAATTAGGACCATTTTAAACCGAGAGCATGCTGGACCAATCGGGACACACTCACACTGATCTCATTGTTTTATGAAGATAAACGAGCTACTTTAATAGGCAAATTAATTACTGACTTCTAATAGCACTCTGCTCTAATTCCCTTCTGCAGGATGTCTTTTGTTTTCATTATTACGGAGGACCAGAGGGCGAGCGTGCAGGAAGAAAGGCCAGATAGCTCTTTCAAGAGGTGAGTGTGTGTGGGAATGTCGCGTGTGATTATTGACCTTATCATAATTGACCTTTCAAATATCTTTTAAGTGTGTTTGAACATGAAACAGGGTTCTCCATAAGCTACTTTTTCCCCCAGTTCATTAATTAAACTAGGCTTCTTTTCACTTAAACGTTTCAATTCGCGGGTCAGAAAAGTCCTTATACCCTTCTCCCGCTAGAATGAACAATATGCATCGTCTAGTGATCTTCGGATAGGACAGGCGCTTGTCAATCACAAAGCGAGCAATGACAGGGAAACACTGCTGGTTTGTCAGAATGCTGTCGGTCCCGCCTCTCGGTACGTGTGTTATCGTTGTGCGCTGTGGTTGGCTGCAGTCGAATTTCTTCCACGGAGGGAGAGCATGATGCTTCATCGTCTCCCGTGAGCGAATTTACACGCCCCGTGTAATGTAAGCAGTAACGACGAGTTGAAATCCACTTCGTTGTGAATTATTCTTTTGTTTTGCCTGTTTCGTAGGCCTATAGTCAGTCACAGTGTCAGGGTGCATAGCCTATTTGCTGTTCTTTGATTGACAGCTTGCGTTGACTAGTGTATTAAAGGTGTCGAACTGACCGAAATAAAGTCAATCTCCTATATTCCTTTGCGATCCATAAATCATACGACGTAGTTATATGCCCACGGTAGCGCTTCAGAACAAGTTAACCCCCAACAAGAACTGTTCCCCGGGCGCCGATGACCTGGATGTCGATTGAGGCAGCCCCCCGCAGCTCTCTGATTCAGAGGGGTTGGGGTTAAACGCGGAAAACATATTTTCACACGAATGCATTCGGTTGTATCCCCCTTTCCCGTGAAAGTGACTTGTCAGTGTAGCCTAGTGATGGGCAAACGACTCTTTTTGAACAGATATTTTCGGTGAACGGAAACCGAATCGCATCGGTGAGCGAGCCGTTCTTTTGGCCCCTCCATTTGCATACTGGTAGGCTCCGTTTTGGCGATTATCTGCAGATAAATTATGAAAAACATTCAATGAGAAAGTTACAGAGGCATAAATATCATACCCTGCCAAAAATGCTCACCTCCCCTGTTATTGTAATGGCGAGAGGTTAGCATGTCTTGGGGGTTTGATCTTTGTGTCTCTAACTTACTCACTCATCATTATTCACGATTCATTCATGATTATCCGTAATCATAGTAGCATCCACATTAACGTAGAAGTGTTAAGAAACATATTCTATTCCTATTTACAATAAAAGTGATTCCAAAATGACACTACATTATTTACCATTAATTTCTATTGTGCACAAAATAATCTGAAACACAACCAAAACAAAACCCCAATTGCATCCAACAAGTGTGTAGAGTTACACGCTTGATATAGTCATTGTGTGCTTGGAATATGGGACCAAATACTACACTTTTGACTACTTTAATACACATAAGTAAATTTGTCCAAATACTTTTGATCCCCTACAATGGGGACACTATATACAAAAAGTGCTGTAATTTCTAAACGGTTCACCCGATATGGATGAAAATACCCTAAAATGAAAGCTGACAGTCTGCACTTTAACCCCATAGTCATTGTACCATTTCAAATCCAAAGAACTGGAGTACAGATCCAAAAACAACAAAACATTTGTCACTGTCCAAATACTTTTGGCCCTCACTGTACATGGAACTATCCAACTAAAGTGTTACCGAATCTTCTAACTGAATCTTCATAAGCGAAGGATTTTCCTCCCCATAACCATAGATTTAGTAGAATGACATATTGGCATTTCGTCATCCGTTTGAGCAGTGTGTGTTGGATGACAGAATGAGGTGAGCCTCATCCCCTCCCGGGTGATGATGCTGTGTGTCAGCTTCGCGGTCCTAATGTTCTAATGAACCCTAATTAACCTTCATTAGCCATGCGTGTGACCCACAACGCCTGTGTTGCTGGCACCTTCCTCTCTCCCCTGCGTCTAGCTCGGTTTCTTATCATCACAATAATGAGGGGGCTAATTTATACGGCATAGTTCACATAATCACAGACAGCCCTCCCTCCTCTCCTCCTCTCTCACCCTTTTACTCACTTCTCAATCTTCTCTGCACCTCAAGTGGACCTCACGCAGCAGGGATGGGAGGGAGGACTGACCTCTTAAAGTCAAGGTCACTCCTCCAAGCCCTCTCTCGCACACACAAACAAGTGTGCGGACAAACACACACACACACACACACACACACACACACACACACACACATAAACCAACTACGCAGGGACAACACACGCCCACACCCCACCCCCCACACAAAAAACACTGGAAAAAGCAGCCGCTCAATCTACAGTCCCAGTCCAGCTTGGGTCTCTCTGCGTCACTCAATTAAAAGTAAGACACCTGGAGTGATGGATAAATTACATTCACTAATGCTGTCTCTCTGCTAGAGTGCTTATTCTTCAAATAGGGAGAGGGAGGGAGGGAGACACAGTACATACATAGCACGCGCACACACACATACACACACACAGACTTCACACACAGACTTCCAAATTGCATATCTCCACTCCCTATTCTTCCCTCCCTGTCTCTCTCCCTCCCTCCCTGTATCTCCCCCCTCCCTCTCTCCCTCCCTGTCTCTTCCCCCTCCCTCTCTCCCTCCCTGTCTCTCCCCCCTCCCTCTCTCCCTCCCTCTCTCCCTCCCTGTCTCTCCCCCTCCCTCTCTCCCTCCCTGTCTCTCTCCCTCCCCGTCTCCCTCCCTCCCTGTCTCCCTCCCTCCCTGTCTCCCTCCCTCCTTGAGGTTTGTGAAGGATGGCCAAGGCCAAATGAGAGGACTGTGGGAGAATGAATCCAGCCACACATGCTTCTAATGATTAATAAATCAGTGATGGTCTCGCTCTCATCTCTGCTGTGGACGAGCATGACCCAGAAAAGGACACGCAGCAGCCAAATGATTGATGACAACAGCTAATTTCCATTGCCTGTCCCTCTCCCTCCACCTCACACTGTTGTATTGAGCACAATTAAAAGCTTTGTCCCCACAAACTCCTGAAATGTATTTATAGTCCACTAGAAAATAATCCATTAACCACACTATTCCCCCTTTCTTTTTCAACACACACACACACACACACACACACACACACACACACACACACACACACACACACACACACACACACACACACACACACACACACACACACACACACACACACACACACACACACACACACACACACACACACAAATACCCAAAACTAAAACTCAGTGTGAGGCAATGCTCTCCTGGATTCCTGTCTTTCATTGCCTAATAACATTGTTCAGCAAATTGGAATGGGTGTGGGTTGCCAAAACAGTGGCAGCAGCGCTGCGAGGAGTTTGAAGGGGGAAATTAATTTCCGTGCTGCTGCTCTCCTGTCTCAGAGACGAGGGTGAGACACGATGTCTTCTCTCTTTATCAGACAGACCAGGCCACGACTCCCCTGCCCCAATTCCCCCAACTCATCTCACACACACATTCATCATCAACTCGCCCACCCACCCACCCACCCACCCACCCACCCACCCACCCACCCACCCACACACACACACACACACACACACACACACAATTTGAGATGTTTTTTGAAGAGGTAGGTTCCCTCATATCAAGGGCACACACTTACTACGTTGTGAAATCTGTTATGAATATATTGTCATTTTAATTTGTTTTAAAATGTATAATTGCCTTAATTTTGCTGGACCCCAGGAAGAGTAGATGCGGCCTTGGCAGCAGCTAATGGGGATCCATAATAAATACAAACATCAACACCTCTCCCACCCTATCCTTGATTGTGACACTTCCACTCCCTCCTTAAACCCCACCATTACTCCCTCTAACCCTCCTCCCTCATCAGGGTAGCACCCCATGCCTGCCCTTAACCATTACCCCCCAGGTGGAGGTAATGGGGTTCCCTCAGTAACCCCCCTCCCCTACATTTACGCACGCACCATCCCTCTCTACCCCCTCCCATGCCACCTGGTGCTAGAATTGGAGTGCTTCTGAAGCAGTTCCATGATGAGCCATAAAGCTGATAGTTTTAACTTAATGATATCCTACATAGGGGTCCTCTGCAATTAGCAAAGAGGTGCTGCACCCTCAACCAAAACACTACTCTCCAAATGATAGAATGTCATATTCCCGTACTCCTTATTCCGAGTTAAAATGAAGAAGCTTTGCTCACACCTCTCAACTAGGTCAAAATCAAATCAAAATCAAAGCAAACTTTATTTGTCACATGCAATGAATACAACAAGTGTAGACTTTACCGTGAAATGCTTACTTACAAGCCCTTAACAAACAGTGCAATTCAAGAAGAGTTAAGAAATGATTGACCAAATAAACATTTTTTTTTTTAAATAATACAAAGTAACACAATAAAATAACAATAACGAGGCTATATACAGGGGGTACCGGTACCGAGTCAGTGTGCGGGGGTACAGGTTATTTGAGGTAATTTGTACATGTAGGTGGAGGTGAAGTGACTATGCATAGATAATAAACAGCGAGCAGCAGCAGTGTTCAAAAAGGGAGGGGGACGACGACAATGAAAAGTATTATTTTAACTTTTTCATTACTTAGATTTTTATTGTCTAGTCTAGTTTGTTGAAAATGGCTGTTTTTAAAGACTGTGAAGTGATGTGGCATATCTGCTGCTTTGCCTTGGTACTGCAGAAATAAAGCTACGACTCCATCTTACTGGGCTGTCATGACAACTGCCAAGGTCATAGCTACATATGTGGACACCGAGATCCGTACATCTGTAATTTAAAAAAAAATACACTACCGGTCAAAAGTTTTAGAACGCCTACTCATTCACCGGTTTTTCTTTATTTGTACTATTTTCTACATTGTAGAACAATAGTGAAGACATCAAAACTATGAATTAACACATATGGAATCATGTAGAGATTCTTCAAATAGCCACCCTTTGCCTTGATGACAGCTTTGCACACTCTTGGCATTCTCTCAACCAGCTTCACCTGGAATGCTTTTCCAACAGTCTTGAAGGAGTTCCCACATATGCAGTGTGCAGGGGTACAGGTTAGTCAAGGTAATTTGTACATGTAGGTAGGGGTGAAGTGACTATGCATAGACAATAAACAGCGAGTAGCAGCAAATGGAGGGGGGGGGGGGGCAATGTAAATAGTCTGGTGGCCATTTGATTAATTGTTCAGCAGTCTTATGGCTTGGGGGTAGAAGCTGTTGAGGAGCCTTTTGGTCCTAGACTTGGCGCTTCGGTACCGCTTGTCGTGCGGTAGCAGAGAAAACAGTCTATGACTTGGGTGACTGGAGTCTGACAATTTTATGGGCTTTCCTCTGACAGCGCCTATTATATAGGTCCTGGATGGCAGGAAGCTTAGCCCCAGTGATGTACTGGGCCGTATGCACTACCCTCTGTAGCGCCTTATGGTCAGATGCCAAGCAGTTGCCATACCAGGCGGTGATGCAACCGGTCAGGATGCTCTCGATTGTGCAGCTGTAGAACTTTTTGAGGATCTAGGGACCCATGCCAAATCTTTTCAGTCTCCTGATGGGGAAAAGGTATTGTCGTGCCCTCTTCACAACTGTCTTGGTGTGTTTGGACCATGATAGTTTGTTGGTGATGTGAACATCAAGGAACTTGAAATTCTTGACCTGCTCCACTACAGCCCCGTCGATGTTTTTTATTTTTATTTATTTATTTCACCTTTATTTAACCAGGTAGGCTAGTTGAGAACAAGTTCTCATTTGCAACTGCGACCTGGCCAAGATAAAGCATAGCAGTGTGAACAGACAACAACACAGAGTTACACATGGAGTAAACAATAAACAAGTCAATAACATGGTAGGAAAAAAAAGAGAATCTATATACAATGTGTGCAAAAGGCATGAGGTAGGCAATAAATCGAGTAATTACAATTTAGCAGATTAACACTGGAGTGATAAATCATCAGATGATCATGTGCAAGAAGAGATACTGGTGTGCAAAAGAGCAGAACAGTAAATAAATAAAAGCAGTATGGGGGGTGAGGTAGGTAAATTGGGTGGGTAGTTTACAGATGGACTATGTACAGCTGCAGCGATCGGTTAGCTGCTCGGATAGCAGATTTTTAAAGTTGTTGAGGGAGAAAAAAGTCTCCAACTTCAGAGATTTTTGCAATTCGTTCCAGTCGCAGGCAGCAGAGAACTGGAAGGAAAGGCGTCCAAATGAGGTTTTGGCTTTAGGGATGATCAGTGAGATACACCTGCTGGAGCGCGTGCTACGGGTGGGTGTAGCCATCGTGACCAGTGAACTGAGATAAGGCGGCACTTTACCTAGCGTAGCCTTGTAGATGACCTGGAGCCAGTGGGTCTGACGATGAACATGTAGCGAGGGCCAGCCGACTAGGGCATACAGGTCGCAGTGGTGGGTCGTATAAGGTGCTTTAGTAACAAAACGGATGGCACTGTGATAAACTGCATCCAGTTTGCTGAGTAGAGTATTGGAGGCTATTTTGTAGATGACATCGCCGAAGTCGAGGATCGGTAGGATAGTCAGTTTTACTAGGGTAAGTTTGGCGGCGTGAGTGAAGGAGGCTTTGTTGCGGAATAGAAAGCCGACTCTAGATTTGATTTTGGATTGGAGATGTTTGATATGAGTCTGGAAGGAGAGTTTGCAGTCTAGCCAGACACCTAGGTACTTATAGATGTCCACATATTCTAGGTCGGAACCGTCCAGGGTGGTGATGCTAGTCGGGCGTGCGGGTGCAGGCAGCGAACGGTTGAAAAGCATGCATTTGGTTTTACTAGCGTTTAAGAGCAGTTGGAGGCCACGGAAGGAGTGTTGTATGGCATTGAAGCTCGTTTGGAGGTTAGATAGCACAGTGTCCAAGGAAGGGCCGGAAGTATACAGAATGGTGTCGTCTGCATAGAGGTGGATCAGGGAATCGCCCGCAGCAAGAGCAACATCATTGATGTATACAGAGAAAAGAGTCGGCCCGAGAATTGAACCCTGTGGTACCCCCATAGAGACTGCCAGAGGACCGGACAACATGCCCTCCGATTTGACACACTGAACTCTGTCTGCAAAGTAGTTGGTGAACCAGGCAAGGCAGTTATTAGAAAAACCGAGGCTACTGAGTCTGCCGATAAGAATATGGTGATTGACAGAGTCGAAAGCCTTGGCCAGGTCGATGAAGACGGCTGCACAGTAATGTCTTTTATCGATGGCGGTTATGACATCGTTTAGTACCTTGAGCGTGGCTGAGGTGCACCCGTGACCGGCTCGGAAACCGGATTGCACAGCGGAGAAGGTACGGTGGGATTCGAGATGGTCAGTGATCTGTTTGTTGACTTGGCTTTCGAAGACCTTAGATAGGCAGGGCAGGATGGATATAGGTCTGTAACAGTTTGGGTCCAGGGTGTCTCCCCCTTTGAAGAGGGGGATGACCGCGGCAGCTTTCCAATCCTTGGGGATCTCAGATGATACGAAGGAGAGGTTGAACAGGCTGGTAATAGGGGGTGCGACAATGGCGGCGGACAGTTTCAGAAATAGGGGGTCCAGATTGTCAAGCCCAGCTGATTTGTATGGGTCCAGGTTTTCCAGCTCTTTCAGAACATCTGCTATCTGGATATGGGTAAAGGAGAAGCTGGGGAGGCTTGGGCGAGTAGCAGCGGGGGGGCGGGGCTGTTGGCCAAGGTTGGAGTCGCCAGGAGGAAGGCATGGCCAGCCATTGAGAAATGTTTGTTGAAGTTTTCGATTATCATGGACTTATCAGTGGTGACCGTGTTACCTAGCCTCAGTGAAGTGGGCAGCTGGGAGGAGGTGCTCTTGTTTTCCATGGACTTTACAGTATCCCAGAACTTTTTGGAGTTAGAGCTACAGGATGCAAATTTCTGCTTGAAAAAGCTGGCCTTTGCTTTCCTGACTGACTGCGTGTATTGGTTCCTGACTTCCCTGAACAGTTGCATATCGCGGGGGCTCTTCGATGCTATTGCAGTTCGCCACAGGATGTTTTTGTGCTGGTCGAGGGCAGTCAGGTCTGGAGTGAACCAAGGGCTATATCTGTTCTTGGTTCTGCATTTCTTGAACGGAGCATGCTTGTCTAATATGGTGAGGAAGTAACTTTTAAAGAATGACCAGGCATCCTCAACTGACGGGATGAGGTCAATATCCTTCCAGGGTACCCGGGCCAGGTCGATTAGAAAGGCCTGCTCGCAGAAGTGTTTTAGGGAGCGTTTGACAGTGATGAGGGGTGGTCGTTTGGCCGCGGACCCGTGGCGGATACAGGCAATGAGGCAGTGATCGCTGAGATCTTGATTGAAGACAGCAGAGGTGTATTTGGAGGGCAAGTTGGTCAGGATAATGTCTATTAGGGTGCCCATGTTTACGGATTTAGGGTTGTACCTGGTGGGTTCCTTGATGATTTGTGTGAGATTGAGGGCATCAAGCTTAGATTGTAGGACTGCCGGGGTGTTAAGCATATCCCAGTTTAGGTCACCTAACAGAACAAACTCTGAAGCTAGATGGGGAGCGATCAATTCACAGATGGTGTCCAGGGCACAGCTGGGAGCTGAGGGGGGTCGGTAGCAGGCGGCAACAGTGAGAGACTTATTTCTGGAGAGATTAATTTTTAAAATTAGAAGTTCGAACTGTTTGGGCATAGACCTGGAAAGTATGACAGAACTTTGCAGGCTATCTCTGCAGTAGATTGCAACTCCTCCCCCTTTGGCAGTTCTATCTTGACGGAAAGTGTTATAGTTGGGTATGGAAATCTCAGAATTTTTGGTGGCCTTCCTAAGCCAGGATTCGGACACGGCAAGGACATCAGGGTTGGCAGAGTGTGCTAAAGCGGTGAGTAAGGCAAACTTAGGGAGGAGGCTTCTGATGTTGACATGCATGAGGCCAAGGCTTTTTCGATCACAGAAGTCAACAAATGAGGGTGACTGGGGACATGCAGGGCCTGGGTTTACCTCCACATCACCCGAGGAACAGAGGAGTAGTAGGATGAGGGTGCGGCTAAAGGCTATCAAAACTGGTCGCCTAGAGCATTGGGGACAAGGAATAAAAGGAGCAGATTTATGGGCGTGGTAGAATAGATTCTGGGCATAATGTGCAGACCAGGGTATGGTGGGGCACGGGTACAGCGGAGGCAAGCCCAGGCACTGGGTGATGATAAGAGAGGTTGTATCTCTGGACATGCTGGTCTCAATGGGTGAGGTCACCGCATGTGTGGGGGGTGGGACAAAGGAGGTATCAGAGGTACGGAGAGTGGAACTACGGGGTCCATTGCAAACCAAAACAATGATAACTAGCCTGAACAACAGTATGCAAGGCATATTGATATTTGAGGGAGACATACAATAAGGCATAAAGTGATTGCAGGTCTTGATTGGGAGAGCTAGCTAAAACAACAGGTGAGATAACAGCAGCTAGTCAGTTAACACAGCAACAGCAGGTAAAAATGGCGACGGCTAGGCAGAGAGGGTCGGATTAACTACACACAGATCCTGAGTTAAAGCACAGAGCCGACAGATAAAACACAAATAAACGGAATGGAGTACCGTGAATTAATGGACAGTCAAGCAGGCATCAGCTATGTAGCCAAGTGATCATAGTGTCCAGGGGGCAGCCGTAGATGGAGCAGTGAGGCCTCCACTAAGCTAGCCCGCGGCGTAAGATTGTTCGATAGACCTGTTCAGATAGCAGCCGGTATGCTCAAGACAGCTAATGATTAGCGGGCCGCAGTTAGCATATGGGCGTTCAGGTTACGTCGCGATGGAGGGGCCAGTTGAATAACTCCCTCGGGCAGATAACGTCGGTATCCCAGTCGTGAAGGCCCGGTGGGGCTCCGCATCGGCAGTAAAACGGGTCCGGATAGGTGATTGTAGCCCAGGAGTGGCTGATGGAACTCTTCAGCTGGCTAGCTCCGGGATAATTGGTGTTTGCTCCGGAATTGATGTTAGCCAATAGTCACTCGGATAGCAGCTAGTTAGCTGCAAGATCCAGGTGTAAATGTCCAGAGCTTGCGGTAAAAATCCGGGGATATGGAGAGAAAATAGGTCTGGTATGCTCTGGTCTGAGTCGCGTTGTACAAAACTGGCAATAGTTTTCCGAGCTAAAGGATAGCTGATAAGCGCTAGCTGTGGTTAGCTGAACTACTCACGTTAGCTTGTGAGCTGGCTAACTTCTGGCTAGCTTCTGTTGTAGATTTCGGATACGAGGTGAATAATACCTTTGAGGAAAAAAAACAGATCCGCACCACATTTGGTGAGGTAGGTTGCAGGAGAGTGTTTTGAAGTTGAGTTTTTAAGAAGAAAAAAAATATATATAAAAAGAAATGCGAAGAAAAATATATAAAATATATACAGTGGGGAGAACAAGTATTTGATACACTGCCGATTTTGCAGGTTTTCCTACTTACAAAGCATGTAGAGGTCTGTCATTTTTATCATAGGTACACTTCAACTGTGAGAGACGGAATCTAAAACAAAAATCCAGAAAATCACATTGTATGATTTTTAAGTAATTAATTTGCATTTTATTGCATGACATAAGTATTTGATCACCTACCAACCAGTAAGAATTCCGGCTCTCACAGACCTGTTAGTTTTTCTTTAAGAAGCCCTCCTGTTCTCCACTCATTACCTGTATTAACTGCACCTGTTTGAACTCGTTACCTGTATAAAAGACACCTGTCCACACACTCAATCAAACAGACTCCAACCTCTCCACAATGGCCAAGACCAGAGAGCTGTGTAAGGACATCAGGGATAAATTGTAGACCTGTACAAGGCTGGGATGGGCTACAGGACAATAGCCAAGCAGCTTGGTGAGAAGGCAACAACTGTTGGCACAATTATTAGAAAATGGAAGAAGTTCAAGATGACGGTCAATCACCCTCGGTCTGGGGCTCCATGCAAGATCTCACCTCGTGGGGCATCAATGATCATGAGGAATGTGAGGGATCAGCCCAGAACTACACGGCAGGACCTGGTCAATGACCTGAAGAGAGCTGGGACCACAGTCTCAAAGAAAACCATTAGTAACACACTACGCCGTCATGGATTAAAATCCTGCAGCGCACGCAAGGTCCCCCTGCTCAAGCCAGCGCATGTCCAGGCCCGTCTGAAGTTTGCCAATGACCATCTGGATGATCCAGAGGAGGAATGGGAGAAGGTCATGTGGTCTGATGAGACAAAAATAGAGCTTTTTGCTCTAAACTCCACTCGCCGTGTTTGGAGGAATAGAAGGATGAGTACAACCCCAAGAACACCATCCCAACCGTGAAGCATGGAGGTGGAAACATCATTCTTTGGGGATGCTTTTCTGCAAAGGGGACAGGACGACTGCACCGTATTGAAGGGAGGATGGATGGGGCCATGTATCGCGAGATCTTGACCAACAACCTCCTTCCCTCAGTAAGAGCATTGAAGATGGGTCGTGGCTGGGTCTTCCAGCATGACAACGACCCGAAACACACAGCCAGGGCAACTAAGGAGTGGCTCCGTAAGAAGCATCTCAAGGTCCTGGAGTGGCCTAGCCAGTCCTCAGTAATAATGATCCTCCCGGTCCTTCAGAGCAGCAAGGACAACCAGCATCGACACTCACTCTGCTGCTGCTGTCCTTTACCGGAGACTAGAAGAGCAAGCCAAGACACACTGACTGGGAAAGAGAGAGAGAGACTCAAGAGATCGACAACATTTTCACACACCACCTACCTCCAATACAGGCAGACAGACTGCAGAGACACATTATTATCTCATACCATCTATAGCCATCCATATTCCCAATCTACTGTGAATTCATAACATGTAACAACAACAACAACAAAAAAGGCAGTTCTGTACAAAATCCACTGGGCACAGACGTCAACGTCTAGTTTTGATATAAAGTTGGTTGAGTTGTCAACTAACGGGAATTCATCGTGAAATCAACCAACAAATTCACCATGTCGTTGGATTTAGGTTAAACGTTGGGTGAAAAACAGACGAAATTCCCTTACATTTATAACTTTTGCAAATGCAATCCGTTTTCCACATTGATTCAATGTCATCACATTGAATTTTTGGAGGGGGTTGAAATGACGTGGAAATGATTGATTCAACCAGTTTTTGTCCAGTAGGTGGTCAGTAGGAGGCAGTCTGTATCATGGGTGGTCTGTGTACACTAACTTAACTATTACTGTTTTCCCCCAGGTGAAAAACGGTGGCATAAACAACCTTTGAAAAGCCTTAAAACCTCAGCAGAAATACAGTAGACGAATCCGGACTGGAGCTGTGCTTTTAAACCTCCGATGACTCAACTCCATTAATGCTGCCCACGCAACAATCAGCCACTCAGAGGAACAAGTTAATTGGGATCAATCAGCTCGGAGCTCGGCTCGCTCCCCCTGGGCCAGGCTTAAGGCGAGCACGATCTGAGGGCGATTGCTTAAAAGATTTGTTAACTACGAGGCGGATAGTTTCAGGTGCGAGGTAGAACATACGCGCGCACGCGTGGTTGAGGTAAGTTCAATGTGGGGACTTGCGTAGATGATGCAATCTTCCGCCTAGCGCCCACTGCCTGATGCATTTCTGTTGTTTCTTAATTTCTCCTGACACGACACGTTTACATGACTAGTATTACGGAGGTAAAGAAACAGCACAGCAGTTCAGAAATAATATATTAAGTACCGAAACAGAACGCAACTTTCGCAACTTTATGGGTTGATATAAACTGTATCTTTCAACAATGTAGTGCTGGGAGTACCGGTTGAGTGCTGTTATGCAACCCCATGTCAATAAATAGCTGAGACTATTCTTCACATGTGGACGGATCAGTCCAATAACAGTAGCCCCCCCCCGCCGTGGTTTACACGGTGCCCAGTCAGAATCCCATTGCACCCAGAACTCTTAACCCAATAACCCAGTTATTGGGTTAACTCTTAACCCAGTAACTTGGACATTGATCACCAGGACTTGTAAGAACTTGGTAATCCTATAAGGCTGATACTGAATGCAGCCACACCCAGTTAACCCACAGTTCATATTCATCTAGGGAAAGTGCCTTGACGCAAACATACATTTTTCATCGTAGACTTGTGGTGGTCCTTCAGGCGTGCCTGTGCGTGTGTGTGTGTGTGTATTTCCCTGCTAGCAGCAGTGGGGAGATACCCGTGTGTGAGTATCTTCGTATGTATGTATGTGTGTGTGTGTGTGTGTGTGTGTGTGTGTGTGTGTGTGTGTGTGTGTGTGTGTGTGTGTGTGTGTGTGTGTGTGTGTGTGTGTGTGTGTGTGTGTAATCAGACAAAAGATTGTACTCACATCGGGGTACTCTTTCACAGGCACAAATAGTTTCTCCTGGAGCTGCACCATGGGGCCCACTGCGTCTGGGAGCTCACTGCTCCGCTTCTCTGTGCTGCCGTTTAGCGTGTCGTTGTACATGTCCTTCCGTACCCGGCTGATCTCTGGCGGACAGGAGGAGAAGCAAACACGTCAGTCAGATGATTGTCAGAACAAAGTTGGTACTGTACAACACCGTTGTAGGCACGCAGACGCCGCAACACAGTGCAAGGCAGACCAGTCACACCATAACAAAGAAGGACCAAAACGGGGCCATAGACCCGCTCATACAACTATATCATCTGTGGCATAGACTCGCTCATACAACTACATCATCTGTGGCATAGACTCGCTCATACAACTATATAATCTGTGGCATAGACTCGCTCATACAACTACATCATCTGTGGCATAGACTCGCTCATACAACTACATCATCTGTGGCATAGACTCGCTTACACAACGACATCATCTGTGGCATAGACTCGCTCATACAACTACAACATCTGTGGCAGCAAGGAAATATGCAAGTGTTTTAGGACATCCGTATGAGAGGTATAGGGACAAGCACCTCACATAGCCACCTCCCATAGCTACCTCCTATAGCCACCTCCCATAGCACCTCCCATAGCCACCTCCCATAGCCAACCTCCCATAGCCACCTCCCATAGCCACCTACCATAGCCATCTCCTATAGCCACCTCCTATAGCCACCTCCCATAGCCACCTCACATAGCCAACTCCCATAGCTACCTCCTATAGCCACCTCCCATAGCACCTCCCATAGCCACCTCCCATAGCCAACCTCCCATAGCCACCTCCCATAGCCACCTACCATAGCCACCTCCCATAGCCACCTCCTATAGCCACCTCCTATAGCCACCTCCCATAGCTAACTCCTATAGCCACCTCCTATAGCCACCTCCCATAGCCACCTCCCATAGCCACCTCCCATAGCCATCTCCTATAGCCACCTCCTATAGCCACCTCCTATAGCCACCTCCCATAGCCACCTCCCATAGCCACCTCCCATAGCTAACTCCTATAGCCACCTCCCATAGCCACCTCCCATAGCCACCTCCCATAGCCATCTCCTATAGCCACCTCCTATAGCCACCTCCCATAGCCACCTCCCATAGCCACCTCCCATAGCCACCTCCTATAGCCACCTCCCATAGCTAACTCCTATAGCCACCTCCCATAACTACCTCCTATAGCCACCTCCCATAACCACCTCCTATAGCCACCTCCCATAACCACCTCCTATAGCCACCTCCTATAGCCACCTCCCATAACCACCTCCTATAGCCACCTCCTATAGCCACCTCCTATAGCCACCTCCCATAGCACCTCCCATAGCCAACTCCCATAGCCAACTCCTATAGCCACCTCCAACTGGTCTACAGACATAAGATCTTACCACATCTGCTCTCACCTACACACCTCTGGTCACAGATTAAAGGCCATTATGATGAGAAGACCATGGGCAAACACGCATAAACAACACATCTCTGACAGTCTGCCTGAAAGAATACACTGCTGCAGGAAGACAGCTGGCCACAAACAGGTTTAAAATGCATGTATGGTTGCAACGTCACTGGGCGGCTTTCGTCTCTAAATAGTATGAAATGACTTTGATTCCGAATTAATTATTGAGTATCTCTTTCCACCACCATCCATCTACAACGAGTGTGAAACGTTCAAGAAAAGCATGAAAACAACAACAAAACAATGCATACCAAGTCATCATAGCTGTCACCTATCAAGCCTGCCATTTGGAACCCTATTACCGAAAAGAAATACATGTATGCAATCTCACACATACATATTTTAGATTAGATAACTTCAATCCACCACATCAGTTAATCCAAAAATACACACACACACACGTTTAAGGAAATGGGTGTCTACGGCACACACACACACGTTTAAGGAATTGGGTGTCTATGGCACACACACACACGTTTAAGGAATTGGGTGTCTATGGCACACACACACACACGTTTAAGGAAATGGGTGTCTAATATGCACACACACGTTTAAGGAATTGGGTGTCTATGGCACACACACACACGTTTAAGGAATTGGGTGTCTATGGCACACACATACACGTTTAAGGAAATGGGTGTCTATGGCACACACACACACGTTTAAGGAATTGGGTGTATATGGCACACACACACGTTTAAGAAATTGGGTGTCTATGGCACACACACGTTTAAGGAAATGGGTGTCTATGGCACACACACACGTTTAAGAAATTGGGTGTCTATGGCACACACACACATGTTTAAGGAAATGGGTGTCTATGGCACACACACACGTTTAAGGAAATGGGTGTCTATGGCACACACACACACGTTTAAGGAATTGGGTGTCTATGGCACACACACACATGTTTAAGGAAATGGGTGTCTATGGCACACACACACACGTTTAAGGAATTGGGTGTCTATGGCACACACACACATGTTTAAGGAAATGGGTGTCTATGGCACACACACACATGTTTAAGGAAATGGGTGTCTATGGCACACACACACGTTTAAGGAATTGGGTGTCTATGGCACACACATACACGTTTAAGGAAATGGGTGTCTATGGCACACACACACACGTTTAAGGAATTGGGTGTCTATGGCACACACACGTTTAAGGAAATGGGTGTCTATGGCACACACACACGTTTAAGAAATTGGGTGTCTATGGCACACACACGTTTAAGGAAATGGGTGTCTATGGCACACACACACATGTTTAAGGAATTGGGTGTCTATGGCACAGACACGTTTAAGGAATTGGGTGTCTATGGCACACACACACACGTTTAAGGAATTGGGTGTCTATGGCACACACACGTTTAAGGAATTGGGTGTCTATGGCACACACACGTTTAAGGAATTGGGTGTCTATGGCACACACACACACACACACGTTTAAGGAATTGTGTGTCTATGGCACACACACACACACAAGTGTAAGGAATTGGGTGTCTATTACACACACACACACACACACACACACACACACACACACACACACACACACACACACACACACACACACACACACACACACACACACACACACACACACACACACACACACACACACACACACACACACACACACACACACACACACACACACACACACACGTTTAAGGAATTGGGTGCCAACAACAGTTGGAGGCATAAAAAAAACCCGACATATACAGCAATTTGAGAAGCTTACTTGAAGGCTACAGAGCAATACCGAAACTCACAATAGACAGCAGACTGGGGAGTCATGTAACCTCTGGCATGACCTCAATAAACACGTCTAACTGCTGGGCCTGTGGGCCTCGTTTCAGAAACTCTCTGTGGCAGAAAGAAAGATGCCAGAAAGTCAATACTGTAGTACTGCTGACTGAGAGAGGGGAGAAGAGAGAGAGGGGAGAAGAGAGAGAGAGAGAGAGAGAGAGAGAGAGAGAGAGAGAGAGAGAGAGAGAGAGAGAGAGAGAGAGAGAGAGAGAGACGTAGAGACAGAAACAGACAGACAGTCAAACAGACAGACAGGCAGAGGGAGGGAGGGAGAAACTGAGCAATTAAAAAGAGGGAGAAAGAGAGAGACTGTGAAAAAGATCAGGAGAAAAATAGGCACATCGGAAACAAACGGTGGGAACTATATGTCATTCACCTGGTCTGTGTGCGCCGCAAAGGACAAGCAGGGAGATGGAGGACAGATAATCACAGTCAATGACTTTAGATCCATTCTGTCATTTAATGAAGGGGGTAATAACTCTCAATTTCTTAAACGAACGGATATTATCCCCGAGGAGAAAAAGGAGAGAGGGAGAGTGGAGGAATGAGAGAGAGAAGGTAAAAAGCTAGGTAGAGACAAAAGAGAGAAAGAGAGATGAATAGGGAGAGAGAAGAGAGAATGAGATGGAGATATAATGAGATAGTGAGAGAGAGAGAGAAAGAGAGAGAGATATGGAGAAAGTGCGAGAAAGAGAGAGATAGAGTAAGAGAGAGAGAGAGAGAGAGCTTTATAATAAGATGGAAAGGATAATTAAAACGACCAACTCTGTTTGTTTCATAAAAGACATGAACTATACCCATCCCTAGCTGCTGCTGAGGCACACACACTGGCTAATTCTATTACAGATGAATCCTCTGATGCAATTCTCAGGGGCAAACCAAGGAGGAGGGAGAGATGGAATTACAATGGAGATGGCTGCCTGCCATATTGCCATGCCTTCTTCACATAGATACACTGATACGCTCACAACATCCATGACTTATTGGTTTCTTCACATAGATACACTGATACGCTCACAACATCCCATGACTTATTGGTTTCTTCACATAGATACACTGATACGCTCACAACATCCATGACTTATTGGTTTCTTCACATAGATACACTGATATGCTCACAACATCCCATGACTTATTGGTTTCTTCACATAGATACACTGATACGCTCACAACATCCATGACTTATTGGTTTCTTCACATAGATACACCCCCCCCCCCCACACACACACACACACACAGAGGTACAAATGCCTCCTCATTTAGCCTCAGCCTTGACCAGTGTGGCAGGATGGTCCTTGTACAGAGGCCCATCATCATCCTGTATGTCGGGGAGCCCAGTGTGATGGCAGGGTGGGGTTGCAGCTGGTGGAGAGCTATACGAGCTTATTGTAATGGAAGGTGATTTTTGGGACGGTCAAAGCTTAGCACTGTGGGAGAAAACAGCCCTCAGAGAAAACTTCCTTCAAGAGGAGCCAGAGGAGTAAATTACACAACACCGACTGTTAGTCCCTCTGAATAAGGGACAAGAGTGTCTGTTAATGGCTAAAATGTACACAAATGTACAACACTGAAACCCTTCTCTACTCTACACCACTTCAGACAAAGCACTGGCTCAAGCAAGTGGTATTGACTAGGAATCATCTGTATTTCAGGTCTCATGAATGCTCTCATGGAATGGCTGCACTTGGTATTGTTGCGATTATTGCTGTGGCTTCATTTTGGGAGATGTCACACACAACAAGTCACTGTAACGTGTGGGAGTAACAGTAACATATAGACACCTAAAAGAAAGAAAGCTCATTTAGATGTGTTGTGGTGTTAGGGGTATTGTCGAGGCATTTGTTAAAGAGGGAAAGGAAACCAACTTTAGAGCATTGCAAAGAATTTCAAATCCAAGGGGCCTTGGAACGGAGCCTGGGGGGATTCCAAACCAAATGATCTTAGTAAATCATCCGGCGTAGTTATACACATAGCTTAGTCCTACATGTGAAATGTCACACTGAATAGGGCTTGTCTGTTATGTACATAAATAACAATCATGTTTTTCTCCCACCCAGCCTCTGCCTTTAAAACACATGAGATGGAGTGGGGAGGGGGTAAGGGCTGAAACATGCAGAATAGGCGATACATTGGCTCCCTTTCAGCTTTTATTTTCTCCCTATCATGGACGCCACACAGCACTGCTGTTTCAAGCTCTCAGATGAAATAGAGCTCAGGGCCGTATAAGAAGTCAACCCCAGCTAATGCAAGTGGAAGGGGAAATGTAGGGACAAAATATTTCAAAGTTAATTTTAATGGATGATTTGAGGGAAACGATGTGCTCTTATAAAAAGCATGCTGGGTAATTTAATTCAATTGTCAGATTCATATTTGACCGTGAGCAGATGTTTGCTGATGCTAGGAATGTCTTGATTTATGAGACATACATCGGTGTGAATGAATTGTGTGTGTATGTTTGGTTGTACTTTCTTTTGGCCAGTTCCTGAGTGTTGTCCAGTGGTCAGACTAGGCCACAGTCCTGAGGATGATTAAACTGTCACTGGTGATTTATGGACAGCGTTATTACAGCGTTTTAAACCAGTTTTTTCTTTTTGTGATTTGTCAGCTTTCTAAACCCCTCTGAATTCAATCAATTTCCTGCTATGGCCTGAAGGGCAACTCCTACTGCACTCCTGAGCACACAACGCTGCCACCTGCCTATGTGGACACACACACACTTCAGCTCGCGCCCACAGACACACTTGTGACCACACGCACGCACATGCTCACGCACAATCACACAATCACACACACACACACACACACACACACACACACACACACACACACACACACACACACACACACACACACACACACACACACACAAACACACAAACACACACTTAGTTCAAGAAGGTAACGTTACATTTTCTCTACTAAGGAACAGTGCCAATCTGACAAGGATATGATGACTTTTGCGATGCACATCGAAGTGATCCTGAGAGAGAGAGAGAGAGAGAGAGATGTAAGCTGAGTAACCCTACGCCGAATCAATACACCCAGATGAATTTACCCTCCAATTCAACACCATCTGCCACATATATCGGCGGCAATCAGCCTCAGCTTTCCTGAACATCACAAACTATTAGCCTATATAGCCTCAGAACAAATGACTCTCACAGGCACAAGCTTTCATCCACAAACCCTTAACCATCTCACCACATCAAACACCTTAAACAGTTGCTCGTTCAATAAACAGAATAAAGCAAAATAATAAAATAATAAATAAATATAGGGTCCTGGTGAACGTCAAACTGAAACATCAACAGCTGCGAATCCCTCTGTTCAATTAGCAGCCTGGAGGACACACGCCAACTTGTACCATGCGATTGATCCGATTACTGAAAAAGCAGCTGGTGAGTTTACCGGGATTTAACTGAGACTACGTGGGGATTCTCAGCTGATCCCCAGTATGTGAGATCAGTTTATCAGATGCATTGTGTGTGTGTGTGTGTGTGTGCGCACGCGTGCATATGCTTGTGCATGTGTGTGTGTCCGTAATCAGCTGGCGCCCTACGCGGGTCGCGTTCTTCACAAGATTGATACGATATGATATCTCTGTCCTTTATGAGAAGGGCAACACACACACACACACACACACACACAACGTCTAGATAGGAGATAAAACAGAGACATGGAGAAAGGCAAATAAAGACAAAAAAGCCACAAAAAAAACAAGTGAGAGGAAGATGTGCACACAGAAAAGAAAAGAAAGTGAGAGACACTGAGACAGAGAGAAAACGAGAGCACGAGAGCATGAGATACAGACAGAGTGCGAGACAGAGACAGAGAGAGTATCGTCCCGACACCCTTCTGTGTTAGTAATTACGGGGCTCTGTGAGTGGCAACCACATCGAGAGTGAAGGTTCAGTCTGGGGGGGGGGGGGGGGGGGGGGGCGAGCGCACAAACAGAGATGCCATCTGGAACAGCGCTTTCTGCAGAATAATAATTCTCCTCCTTCTCACCCTTCGCTCCCTCCCTCTCTCTACAGTGTACCTGCTTTGTGTCCACCTACAGAGGTCTGATCGCAGCTAAATCAACCCATCACAAGTTGGACTTCAGCTCCAGTGGTATGTGATGATGCCATCTCGAGGGGGGGGGGGGGGGGACGACGACAAATAGGGAGATACATCTCGGGGGTCTGTTTCATTGGGGGACGAGGTGCCATATTTAGATGCCCAAACATCGGGCAGCAGCTCATATCCCACTGTCGCTGTTGACTCTGGGGCCCGCTGGGCGCAAACCAGCTGTGCCCTAATGAAAGCCTCCTGAAATCCCTCGCTCCGATTCTGCCGTCACACGCTCCGAAAATGAGCAGGGACACTCGAGCAGCGGAAATCCCTGCCACGAAGAAGAGAAGAGGAGGAGGAGGAGAAAGGAGGAAGAAAAAGGAGGGGGGAGGAGGGGGGGGATGCTTACTCTGCACTGCCTGCTCTGGCACATACCCACTTCAATTAGCTCAGTGTGGCGGAGTGGTGGAGCTAGCAAAGCCTAGTAGCAGACCCAGTGGAGTATTTCTGAAAGCGCCTGTACGCTGGTGCAGACGGCTGCCATGCACCGTCTGATCAGGGAGACAGGGCTGACAGATCTCATCATCCACCCTGCTGCCTAATCACAGACAGCAGCGACTGCACACACACACACACAGATGGATACACAAGCACGCACATACACACACACATAATATCTACAGTAATATAGCAAGGCTGGTGCCTGTGTGATACACTGTACCGTGATTAGGGCAGGAGCTCAGACAATTATTCCAGGTCAGTTTGTGTACCGGTATATGCAATATGTACAGTGCATTCGGAAAGTATTCAGACCCCTTGACTTTTCCCACATTTTGTTTACGTTCCAGCTTTATTCTAAAATTGATTCAATTGTTTTTTCCCCCTTCATCAATCTACACACAATGCCCCATAATGACAAAGCAAAAATAGGTTTTTAGAAAATGTTGTAAATGGAGAGAAAAAAGAAGAACTGACATAAGAATTGATCAGACCAGAGAATCTTGTTTCTCATGGTCTGAGAGTCTTTAGGTGCCTTTTGGCAAACTCCAAGCAGGCTGTCATGTGCCTTTTACTGAGGAGTGGCTTCCGTCTGGCCACTACCATAAAGGCCTGATTGGTGGAGTGCTGCAGAGATGGTTGTCCTTCTGGACAATCTCCACAAAGGAACTCTGGAACTCTGTCAGAGTGACCATCGGGTTCTTGGTCACCTCCCTGACCAAGGGCCTTCTCCCCTGATTGCTCAGTTTGGCTGGGCGGCCAGCTCTAGGAAAAGTCTTAGTGGTTCCAAACTTCATCCATTTAAGAATGACGGAGGCCACTGTGTTCTTGGGGACCTTCAATGCTGCAGAAATGTTTTGGTACCCTTCCCCAGATCTGTGCCTCGACACAATCCTCTCTCGGAGCTCTACGGACAATTCCTTCGACCTCATGGCTTTGACATGCACTGTCAACTGTGAGATCTTATATAGACAGGTGTGTGCCTTTCCAAATCATGTCCAATCAATTGGATTTACCACAGGTGGACTCCAATCAAGTTAAAGAAACATCTCAAGGATGATCAATGGAAACAGGATGCACCTGAGCTCAATTTCAAGTCTCATAGCAAAGGGTCAGAATACTTACGTAAATAAGGTATGTGTTTTTTATTTGTAATACATTTGCAAAAATTTCTATAAACCTGTTTTCGCTTGGTCATTATGGGGTATTGCGTGGAGATGGATGAAATACAATTTTTTCCCCATTCATTTCAGAATAAGGCTGTAACACTTTCCGAATGCACTGTATGTATAAGGTAGTATTGAATGTGTTTGCATGTGTGTAAGTGCATGGGTATTGTCACGGATCCCTCCGGAACTTTCATTACGCACACCTGACCCCTATTCCCAGTGATTAGTAATTGTATAAGTGTGCCCTTGGTTTACCCTTGTCCTGTCGATTATTGTTACAAGAATAAATCAAATCAAATTTTATTTGTCACATGCGCCGAATACAACAGAGAAATGCTTACTTACAAGCCCTTAACCAACAATGCAGTTTTAAGAAAATACTGAAAAAAACGTTTTTTTTTAAAACAGAGAAGAAAAAAATATATAGAGCAGCAGTAAATAACAATAGCGGGGTTATATACAGGGGGTACCGGTACAGAGTCAATGTGTCAATGTGCGGGGGCACCGGTGTTGAGGTATTTGAGATAATTATGTACATGCAGGTAGGGTTGTTAAAGTGGCTATGTAATAACAGAGATAATAACAGAGAGTAGCAGCAGCGTAGTGGGTGGGGGGGTGCAAATAGTCTGGGTAGCCATTTGATTAGCTGTTCAGGAGTCTTATGGCTTCGGGGTAGAAGCTGTTTAGAAGCCTCTTGGACCTAGACTTGGTGCTCCGGTACCGCTTGCCGTGCAGTAGCAGAGAGAACAGCCAATGACTAGGGTGGCCTACCCTCTGTAGTGCTTTGCTGTCGGAGGACGAGCATTTGCCATACCAGGCAGTGATGCAACCCGTCAGGATGCTCTCGATGGTGCAGCTGTAGAACTTTCCGAGGATCTGAGGACCCATGCCAAATCTTTTCAGTCTCCTGATGGGGAATAGGTTCTCTCAAATCCCCTATTACGCATTCCTGCGCCTGTCTCCCGAATCATTCATACCAACGTGACAGGTATACTGTAGCAAGCTGCTTTTGAGCAGTTGCTGCCTCAGGAGGTGCTAACACAAAGGAAATTATGATTCTCAGTGGTGATGGCTAATGTGGGCCAGCAGAGAGGATTGTGCTGGGCTGAGCATGGAGGGAAGCATATGGACACAGCGCCACAGTGACATGGATGCCACATGCCCCGAGGCTGGCCTGACGGGCTCACTACCATCTCTCTACAGGCCTGGGCAAAAACAAACTGGAGGAAAGACACGCAGATAGACACTGAATTAGAGTGACACCTGAGCCATGGCCTGTTCATCCCGCTACCATCTAGAAGGCGGAGACAGTACAGATGCATCAAAGCTGGGAATGAGAGACTGATAAACAGCTTCTATCTCCAGGCCATCAGACTGTTAAACAGTCACCACTAGCTGGCATCTGCCCAGTACCCTGCCCTGAACCATAGACACTGTGACTAGCCGGCTACCACCCACTACTCTACCCTGTACCTTAGAGACTGCTCCTTTTACTAATGTTTACATACTGTTTTACACACTTTATATGTATATACTGTATTCTAGTCATGGTTCATTCTATAGAACTACTGCTGTACACACCTGTTCTATTCACATACTGTCCGTACTGTCTATACACACACAATTATATATACTCATATTCCTGACTCTGACATTGCTAATTCATTTCTTTCTTTTGTATTTTTTTTTTGATTATGTGTGTATTGTTTTGTGTTTCTAGGCATTACAGCACTGTTGGAGCTAGAAATAAGCATTTCACTGCACCTGCGATAAGATCTGCAAATCTGTGTACGTGACCAGTGAACTAGGATTTGATTTGAGATACTGAGAGACACTGAGACAAAGTAAGACACTGATGCTATGAGATACTGAGCTAATGTTAGACACTCAGAGACATTGAGCTAATACGAGACGCTCAGCGACATTGAGCTAATGCGAGACGCCCAGCGACATTGAGCTAATGCGAGACGCTCAGAGACATTGAGCTAATGCGAGACGCTCAGCGACAATGAGATAATGTAAGACAGTCAGAGAGACACTGAGCAAATGCGAGACTGTGAGATACTGAACAGGCCACATTTGGTTCATTTACAACTACGGTTGAAGCTTGCACAAACATTAGTAGGCAGATATGCTGAAACGTGGTCAGATTTAGCCACACAGCTAAGGCAAATATACGAGATACAAACTGCGCTCAGTGATTTCCTTTCTGGATGAACACAGCAACATACTGATGAAACGTTCCTGCGCTGTTCTGCATGCTCTGGCTTAGGCTGACATAATTGGGTTGGGCTGTCACGAGACATGCGGTTAAGGAGTTAATGGTTTAATGCTTGTTAATGAGTGGCGGCAGGTATCACATGTTTTGAGGATGGGAGGTCGGACGGAGGATCCGTCCAAATTATCGGCAAACATTATCAGCTAGCTCTAAGAAAAAGATTTAAAAAATTCAGAGTCTAAATAAAACGATTTAGTGTTGCACATCTGGACAAAAATAAAAATTCAGGACCGAAATCACATGTTGTGAGCAGTATGAGAACTCACCTTAACACATCCAAAAGAGATCATTCACACTTCTCAACCTCAATGTTCCAACTAAAGATAGGCCTACAGTATTTCAACTAATCTCACATCTTGCAGCCAAAATTTAAGACACTTATAATCCACCTTCAAAAGAGTAAAGAATCATCTGTCTCTCCTTTGAGCCCTTAGTGAGCCGAGATAATTGAGGTCAAGGATTGCTCATTTTTCACAGCCGGGTCTTGGTGCTCTTTATCAGCATTAAACTAGGCGGTCTAATAGATGGATCATTAGGTGGATACCTTTGAATGTCCTTTAGAGTGGACTTGGGCACCAGCCCAGAACATTTCAAAATCACCTCAGAAAGTGATGAGATTCAAATGAGAAAATAAGGAACCTCCAACTCCTACCACACCTTGAACTTTGAGCTGCTGACAGAGGGAAAACACATCAATCTTTTAGATTCCCCAAGCAAACAACAATTCCAGAATGTGTTGAAGCGTTAACTTTGTGTCGAGAAGTGGAAGAAAAATAGCCCGTGCTCAAAAGAGGCTGACGCAGAAGACCTACAGTCTTGAAAGGTTGAAGCACTCACAGTTTTACAGCGCTATTCTTTATTGGCTTTTGAAATGAATTACAGCAGGGTAATTAACATTGCAGTATCCGTACAGGTGGTCCAGTCTAACTTATGCGCTTTGATTTGAAAAGCAAGGGTAGACGGCGAGCCATCATTTGACATAAGCTAAAAAATGAGGTCACACGTTGCCTGAGCATTTCAACTTTTTCACGTTTCAATAAATAGGTTTCATCCATTTTTTTCACATGCTCTTTTTCATGCCCACCCCTTAGTCCTCCACCCCATCCCTCCACATCTCCCCTCCCCCCCCGCCACACAGCCGTAATACTGTAACCCTGCGGATGACTTACTTACTCAACGTTCCGTGGTAGAAAGGGGTTTCAATTGCAGAGAGTGATTTTAGAATGAGAAATGTGAACGCATTATAGAGGTACACACTGATGTATTCTCGCATAATGCTGGCATCGCAGGGAGAACGAAATAATGACGCGCATTAATACAGAGCGCGGCTACAGCCGCAGCGGTCTACTCTACGGAATAGAGAGATTGATTGTCTCGTGAGATTGAGTGTTTAGTCTTGTGAAGGGATGACTAAACTAATAGCACGTTGACCCAGTGACCTTTGGCTGTTGTGGGTAGATCCAAGGTCTTAAGATCGGAGTGATTATTTATAGATCTTTCTTTAGTAAAAAAAAAAAAAAAAAATTGTATTTCACTTTTTGTATGTCATCACTTTTAAGTTGGATTCGTTTGTTAAAGGCAGTCGCTCTGTAATTCTTTAGAATCTAAGACGTAAATGGCAAAAAGGACAGTCAAAAAAATCTATCATAAGAAACAAGGTTTTGAAGTGTCCTAAATCTAGGAGATATAAGAAAACACAGGAAATATATATATATACACACAGTACCAGTAAAAAGTTGACACACATACTCATGGGGCAGCAGGTAGCCAAGAGGTTAGATCGAATCCTCAAGCTGACAAGGTAAAAAATCTGTCGTTCTACCCCTGAGCGAGGCAGTTAACCCACTGTTCTCCGGGTGCCTGAAGACGTGGATGCCGATTAAGGCAGAGCCCCGCACCTCTCTGATTCAGAGATGTTGGGTTAAATGCGGAAGACAAATTTCAGTTGAATACATTCCAGGGTTTTTCTTTATTTTACTATTTTCAACATTGTACAATAACAGTGAAGACATCAAAACTATGAAATAACACATATGGAATCATGTAGTAACCCAAAAAAGTGTTAAACATATTTAAGATTCTTCAAAGTAGCCACACTTTGCTTTGATGACAGCTTTGCACACGCTTGGCATTCTCTCAACCAGCTTCATGGGGTAGTCACCTGGAATGCATTTCAATTAACACAAGGAAGGGGTGGTATACAGAAGATAGCCATATTTGGTAAAAGACCAAGTCCATATTATGGCAAGAAGAGCTCAAATAAGCAAAGAGAAATGACAGTACAGCATTACTTTAAGACATGAAGGTCAGTCAATCCAGAAAATGTCAAGAACTTTTAACGTTTCTTCAAGTGCAGTTGCAAAAACCATCAAGCACTATGATGAAACTGGCTCTCATGAAATGGGAGATGAAGACCCAGAGTTACCTCTGCAGCAGAGGATAAGTTCATTAGAGTTACCAGTCTCAGCAATTGCACCCCAAATAAATGCTTCACAGAGTTCAAGTAACCGAAACATCTCAACATCAACTGTTCAGAGGAGACTGCATGAATCAGGCCTTCGTGGTTTAATTGCTGCAAAGAAACACTACTACAGGACACCAATGATAAGAAGAGACTTATCAAGAAACACAAGCAATGGACATTAGACCGGTGGAAATCTGTCCTTTGGTCTGATGAGTCCAAATGTGCGATTTTTGGTTTCAACCGCCGTGTCTTTGTGAGACGGAGAGGAGGTGTGATAGTGTGGGGGTGCTTTGCTGGTGACACGGTCTGTGATTTATTTAGAATTCAAGGCACACTTAACCAGCATGGCTACCACATCATTCTGCACGATACACCATCCCATCTGGTTTGCGCTTAGTGGGACTATCATTTTTTTTTCAACAGGACAATGACCCAAAACACACCTTGAAGGCTGTGCAAGGGCTATTTGACCAAGAAGGAGAGTGATGGAGTGCTGCATCAGATGACCTGGCCTCCACAATCACCCGACCTCAACCCAATTGAGATGGTTTGGGATGAGTTGGACCCCAGAGTGAAGGAAAAGCAGCCAATAAGTGCTCAGCATGTGTGGAAAATCCTTCAACCCCTGTTGGAAAAGCATTCCAGCTAAAGCTGGTTGAGAGAATGCCAAGAGTGTGCAAAGCTGTCACCAAGGCAAAGCGTGGCTACTTTGAAGAATATAAAATCTAAAATATATTTTGATTTGTTAAACACTTTTTGGTTACTACATGATTCCATATGTGTTATTTGATAGTTTTGATGTCTTCACTATTATTCTACAATGTAGAACATAATAAAAAATTAAGAAAAACCCTTGAATGAGTAGGTGTGTCCAACCTTTTGACTGGTACTGTATATATATTATTTTTTTACAAATACAGTGCCTTCGGAAAGTATTCAGACCCCTTTACTTTTTCCACATTGTTACGTTACAGCCGTATTCTCAAAAAATAGACCTCAGCAATCTACACACAACACCCCATAATGACAAAGTGAAAACAGGTTTGTAGAAATGTTGGCAAATGTATTAAAAGTAACAAAACAGAAATACCTAATATACATACTATTCAGACCCTTTGCTAATAGACTCGAAATTGAGCTTAGGTGCATCCTGTTTCCATTGATCATCCTTGAGATGTTTCTACAACTTGATTGGAGTCCATCTGTGGTAAATTCAATTGATGGGACATGATTTGGAAAGGCACAGACCTGTCTATATAAGGTCCTACAGTTGACAGTGCATGTCAGAGCAAAAAAAAAAAAAACGAGGTTGAAGGAATAGTCTGTAGAGTTCCAAGACAGGATTGTGTTGAGACAAAGATCTGGGGAAGGGTACCAAAAAATGTCTGCAGCATTGAAGGTCCCCAAGAACACAGTGGCCTACATTCTTAAGTGGAAGAGGTTTGGAACCACCGAGACTCTTCCTAGAGCTGGCCACCTGGCCAAACTGAGGCGCCTTGGTCAGAGAGGTGACCAAGAACCCAATGGCCACTCTGACAGAGCTCTAGAGTTCCTCTGTGGAGATGGGAGAACCTTCCAGAAGGACAACCATCTCTGCAGCACTCTACCAAATCTGGCCTTTATGGTTGAGTGGTCAGACAGAAGCCACTCCTCAGTAAAAGGCACATGACTGCCCACTTGGAGATTGCCTAAAGACTCTCAGACCATGAAAAACAAGATTATCTGGTCTGATGAAACCAAGATTGAACTCTTTGGCCTGAATGCCAAGCATCACGTCTGGAGTAAACCTGGAACCATCCCTACGGTGAAGCATGGTGGTGGCAGCATCATGCTGTGGGGATGTTTTTCAGCGGCTGGGATAGAGGGCAATATGAATGGAGCAAAGTATAGAGAGATCCTTGATGAAAACCTGCTCCAGAGCGCTCAGTACCTCAGACTGGGGTGAAGGTTCACCTTCCAACAGGACAACGGCCCTAAGAAGACAGCCAAGACAACGCAGGAGTGGCTTTGGGACAAGTCTCTGAATGTCCTTGAGTGGCCCAGCCAGAGCCCAGCCTTGAACCCGATTGAACATCTTTGGAGAGACCTGAAAATAGCTGTACAGCGACGCTCCCCATCCAACCTGACAGAGCTTGAGAGGATCTGCAGAGAAGAATGGTAGAAACTCTCCAAATACAGGTGTGCCAAGCTTGTAGCGTCATACCCAAGAAGACTCGATGCTGTAATCGCTGCCAAAGGTGCTTCAACAAAGTACTGAGGAAATGGTCTGAATACATATGTAAATGTGATATTTAAATTGAAAAAAAATGCAAAACTCTCTACAAATCTGTTTTTGCTTTGTCATTATGGGGTATTGTGTGTAGATTGGTGAGGGGAAAAAAATATTTAATCAATTTTAGAATAAAGCTGTAACGTAACAACGTGAAAAAAGTCAAAGGTCTGAATACTTTCCGAAGGCACTGCACAAACTACCTTCATACTTCCGTTTGTATTTTTAAACCGGTACCGGTTACCTTCAGAAGAGTCATGTTACACTTGTGGGGGTCATAGAGAACACCATTGTGTTCGTGAGAGTCTCCCCTTTTCAGAGTGGTCATAATAGCAGTAGCGGTGCATGGGTAAAATAACTGGGGAAGCCAACCCCCCCCCCCAGCAACCTCTGTCCAGTTAAGTTCACAAAACATATTGCATGTACAGTAACAGACAGTTCCATGACCTACAGTGTGGTCAAGCAAGTCAATGTTTCTGACATTTTCAGACCGCTAAACAACTATCGATTTAGAACCCCAGAGAGTTACCAGAAGACGCAAAGAAAACATCACAATTTCAACATCATCAAATCACCTCTGCTTAGTCTAATACAGCGGCAACTAAAAGATACCAAAAACGATTTAGTCCAATCAACGTGAGCTAAATATGATACGGCTATCCATGGTTATGATTTCTGTGTGTGCGTGCGTGCGCGTTCCTGCAAGTAGAAAAACATGTTGACTCACCCTACTTGTAGAGAAATGCCAACCCCCTCCTCCTCTCTTTCATGTTGAAGAAACGGTCTATCACTCTGTCATACAGTACATGCTTTCATGTTTTGGTGTCCTAGGTACCTGGCTAAAATGCTTGTTCGCTAGCCTAACTTCCATTCATGGGCAATGTTAGCCAGTTAACATTAGCCTTCTACATCTAGCTACATATTGAACTTTCATCCTCTCAGGCCAGGGGCATAACAATGTATGAATTAATGGTTGGATCAGAATCGCTGTTAAAATCATTGGCCGGATAATCATACGGAGAATGAAGTAAAACCACAAGTCCAAATCCCTATCTCAATCCATGGCTAATTTAGGAAAGGCACAATTTTAACTAGCTGGCTAGCTAGCCACCGCAGGACAACAACCAAATGAAATGCAACAATTCAGGTTTTCCTGTCGATGACGTATGCTGTCAATGGGATTTGATAGGAGTGACGCCAAATCCAAGATGGCATCCCATGACACTTTTTTTTCACAATTGAGCTCGCTCAGTTTAGCCCAACGCCCATTTTTTATACTTTTTTTGTCACGGGAGGCCAGATGCTCGCCGGCTTCCCTTGCCTACAATGCTACGGACGGCAACAATGTCATACTCGTTTGGACCAGACGGCATCAGATAGATGGCCTACACGTAGAGCGACGGAGGGGCGCTGTTTCACTCGCTCGGATGCTTTCTCATGTGAGATACATTCAGCCTCTTGCGAATTGAAGGAATGACCAATGACCCCAAAAAAGAGATCTCTTAACTTAAACTGACGGATTTTGATGGGGATTTCTTATTATGTTACTTAGATTGACGCACCGGTGCGTCAATCGACTCTAGGGGGTTTAAAGGGATGAGGGAAAGCCTCTATCGCTTCACGCGACTGACCTGGTAGGGACCTGCCCTCTATCTATGATGAGCCAATATCATACATAGTCTATCTGCCACAGCGGTCAGGTTGAGGTACTCTAGCTGTAATTCTAACCTCTTGATACAGACTGAATACAGAGGGTGAGATGTGCTTTTTAAACATGTACAAAAGATGTCACAGGTTCTGACGCAAGCATAGACAACAACACACCGTATCAACTAACCGAAAAAACACAGGCTTCGCCATCTTTGTCCCTAAGGTACCCTTCTCCCCATCCCTCCTAATGCTGCAGTGCATACCCTACGTAAGAGATGGAACAGTTACTCCACAACACAGGGACAATTTGAGCCCCCCGCCAAAACCCTACTTCACTTCTAAAATTAATTAATTACTCCAATTATGTGATGAATAGAACCACTTAGTCTAATTGTGAGATGAGTTGGAAGGTTTCTCTGGTCTCTCTGGGACTCCTTGATGCTTGAGAGAGAGAGAGGGAGAGAGAGAGAGAGAGAAAAAGAGAGAGAGAAAGAGAGAGAGAGAGAGAAAAAGAGAGAGTGATAAGGCCAGACGGAGATAGAAGAGAGAAAGAGACAGTGAGTCAGAGGCAGACACACAGTCACAACATGACGAGATATAAGGAGACTACACCTGAGATCAACCATCAACCTGCATCCTTCCGCAACGTTTAATGGCGAAGAGGAGACCTTGGAATGATCCCTCTGTGTGTGTTGATTACCACTCCCTGACGCAGCCAGCTCCTGTCTCTCTGGGACGCTGAGTGCGCTTAACGACCCCTGTTAGAGTCTTCTTCCTGTCACGCTAGTGAACCACTAACTATCCTGGGGAAGTAAACTTGTTTCTTGTTAACCGTCACTCTAGTGAAACATATGAACTCTTCAATGTGGTTTCCCAGGGTCGTTTCATGTGCTAGTGGTCCATATCAATAGAAAAGACAATAACAGCTAGCTAATAGCTCAATGAAGATAAATGAGTTGTCAAACACTTTGGATACAGTTAATGTGGGCAATTCATTTTGGTTAAACAAAACATACAGTAGTGGCACCCAGTGGGGTCTCTCACACACACACACACACACACACACACACACACACACACACACACACACACACACACACACACACACACACACACACACACACACACACACACACACACACACACACACACACACACACACACACACACACCTTAAAAGTTATTCATCATAAGCTCCTTGGCCTTGCTCTCTCACAGATCCTTCTTCTACTAACCTCTCCTCCCATCCATTTGAGTGTGTATTGGGGCTGGGGCATACAGAGTAGAGTACCAGAGTACCTATAGCAGTGATTCAATTCATCACCTTTATTACAGAGCGGAGCAGCCCTGCATGGCTGGCTGCACTGACGGTCCATTGAGAGCATTCATCTGCACTAACAGTGGCATCAGTCTGCGCATCAGTACGCAGCTGTGTCGTCTGCTCTGGGCCACCGCGCAGACACATCACTCACAGATGACAGCTCAGGGCCGGGCTCAGTGCTCAGATGAGGGGGCTCATCTCACATACCTAGTAATGACTGGGACAACTTTTACCTGAGTCATATGGTCGGTCACTGATACTTTCTGACCATGACCATCTAGACATGGTTCGGTAGTAATGTCACTGAAACTGACCACAATCGCCTGCCCAGGGCACACCTAGCTAGTATTATTAATAATCCAGGTGGTTCTGTGATGAGTTACTTTGCCGCACTTGAACGTCACTGGAGAAAAGCACAAACTAATAGCAAGTACACTAAGTATACACACACAATAGCCTTTTTCCTTGTGGGGACTGGCAAAATGCCCACACTTGTCCGAATTTTCCTTGTTATACTATCCTTTTGAGGACTTCTGGTCCCCACAAGGATGGTAAGACCAAAAACACACACACACACCCGCACACTCTCCCCATGCACACACAATCTATTATCAGTTCTCAGTCACAGCCGTTGCACACAGGTGCACCGGGGTTATCAGACAGCCATCTCCTACAAAACGCATCCTCTGTGGGATGAGATATAGCCCTCCATCACCATCAGTGACGCGGCTGCGTTTCCATACTCATTTATCTCTTTTCATTCTTCACCGCAGACCACAGCAGATCACAACAGAGGGGAGAAGAAAACACCGACTTGGAGCGTCACGTATGATCAAAGTTGCGGCCAAGCACAAGCTGTAGATGATATTTTATACGCCAGCCCTCTCCGACCCCCCCCCCCCCTCTAGAAAGCGGCATAACGCTGAGGTCTGCAAAACCCAGTGATTTAGCGTCGCTCGGCTGATACCGGCAATGGAAAAGCACAGCTACAGACTGGCGCTATGAGGATATTGTATACTAGGTGAATTCACCCTACCTATAAAAAATCCGATTGTACACATTACCGCAGATGCATACGTGTAGCCAGATCACGCAAGGAATAATCCATGCCACTCTATTACTGTAACACTGCCCACTGTGCACACACTGGTCGAATCAACGTTGGCTCCATGTCTTTTCAATGAAATGACGTTGAACCAACGTGTAATAGACGTTGAATTGACGTCTGTGCCCAGTGGTTGGCGTCACTCACTAATCCAGTCCGCATACAGTGAACGCACGTGGAACACAGGCTAAATCAATTGATGATTGGAATTATTGTTATTTACAAAATGTCCTGTTGATCAAATAAAACACACACATGCACCTGCACAGGCACGCACGCGGGCACACACAGCTAAGGGGAATGGTGTGTGTGGGGGGGGGGGCTGAGTCAACTACACCTCAGCTACATGTCATTTGTGGTATTATTGGAGGTCAGACCTGAGTGTGCTAGTGGAAGTGAAACTAGTGTCTCAATCCGCCCCACGGTCTATCTGGCCAAAGGGTGCGTGCACTGACTCAGATATCTCTCTGTCTGTCTGCACATCACATCCCAGCACTTAGACAGACCTGGCTTATCAGCCACATACAGAACAGACTAACAGGAAGACACAAACTGACAGCAACGCTCGCAAATGTACACTTGCGAACCCACTCGGACTCGCACACTCACGTGCAGCCACGCACACGGGAAATGATCTGATTTGCGTGATGTGTACTATACGACTGAGTGATGAAGAGTTTCTGTAAATTGGCCATCCAATTAGTGCTGAGACCGTAGGCACGCTTTTCTCAGTTCTAATCCTAGTGCCTAGTATTGAGCACAGCCATGCAGTGAAAGGGGAAGTGAAGGAGAGAGTTCTTCAGAATAGTGTACAGTGCATCGAAACTCGAATGTACTACGGGGGCTTTACATGTGCCATATTGTACTTCTTAAGCAGCTGTACTATCACACAATATCACACGGTGTGTGTGTGTGTGTGTGTGTGTGTGTGTGTGTGTGTGTGTGTGTGTGTGTGTGTGTGTGTGTGTGTGTGTGTGTGTGTGTGTATCCTATGGTCCCTGGGAATGTATTCACGTTAGGCCTACGTTTCTCTTTCTTGTGCGTCCTGTGGAATAAATACAGAAATCTTTCCAGATGAGCGGGAGTGCTGTGCGAAGCGGAGGGATCGGCTTTCCTCACACACAGCTGCGTTCCAGCCCCCCCCCCCCCCCCCCCCCCCTCACTCACACCAGCACGGCCTGCAGCTCCATCAAGCATCTACGCTTCAGACCGAAACCAACGCGAAAAGCAGGAACTCGTGAGCGAGAGCGTCCGTGATTAACCCGGCCCACTAGACAAGTTAGACCCCTTCGAGAACACGTGGGCGGAGACTGTGGGGCCTCTCGTCTGAGCTGAGAATCAAATGGTTAAGGATGGTGATTTGTGAACATATGACATGACAGATTGACAATAATATGCGGGGACATCCACTTTGGCTAAGTTGGGTGTGTTTCTCCTTCACGGCCTAGCCCTGAATCAGCTGCAGTATAACATAGCCTTCCACTGACAACATGACAAACAGCAAAACTCTACAGAAAGCACTTGTTTTGCACACATATGGTAAATTAGATTTGACGTGGGCGGTTAGACGTTCTTAAAGGTGTGTTAGAAACCTTACCTCTCACTAAAAATACCAATATTTTCTTCACGTGACAAGATGAGAGAAACACCTGGGTAATGTTCAGAACGAAAACAATTGGGAACGTTGCAGATAGGAATACCTCAAATAGAGCCGATTCCTTATTCTACATGTCAGAGATTCATGACTGTTCTAAATAGCATATTTCTGTCTGAACGTTCTAAAACGCTGTGTCCTGCTGAACGCGCCCCTGAAATAGAAGGCGGAGGTATAGGTCTACGGCAGGGGTCCCGTGACAGTTTTGTTATTTTCAAAAAAAATACTGGTCAAAAATGATATAATTCAGCTAAAAATGGGTGTCATTTATGAAAATCTGTTCCCAAATATTCCCACAAATAAAAAAAGAGACATATGATCGTTTCTCAATGTAATCAAGGTATGACAATATTTTGGGGGACTTAGTTGTGGTCAATTAATTATAATTATTATTATTTTCTGGGTCCCCGACCATTCGCTCTGATGAAAATTGGCCCGTGGCTGAATATAGTTGACTACCCCTGGTCTAGGGTCTAGGCATTGCGCAATTCTACCTGTGGACATTACGCAGTCAATTGTCACGTTCCCCACCACCAATACTGTAGGATATAACCCAAATAAACGAATTCAATGGCACCTCATGCACGCTAAGAAAATCTCCTGAACTCACCAAAATATTTCTGAAATTGCTGGCATATAGCCTATGTAGGCAACGCAAGGCAGGCTGCCATAGTGAATGGGTATGTAATGCCTTGGGATTAATAGAAAATCATAAAATTCTAATCTCAAAAAAGAGGCTCATCACTTCAAATAAAACCTCACAGGGTCTAAGGAGGCATGCAAAAGTTTGATATATATAAAATAGTTTAGTAGGCCTAAATAATTGAAAAAGTGAAAGGTAGCAGAATGAGGGGAAAATGGTACCCAAAGAGATGGGCGATAAAATAAGATGAAGACGAAACCCGGTGGGAGCCCCCTGGCGCCTCATCCACCAAACCCCCAACAGTCTCTCTAGCACTCCAACTCACACGCACTATTGCCTATCTATATCAACTAGAATATACATTGTTGAAGGACACCAAATAAATAAACACGAAACGTAGTTATTGTTTCACTAATATTCTCAGGGGAAAATCGTTATTTTTTTTAAAAGACGGTTTGGAGTGAGAAATGTTTCACTCTTCATTGCGCTCTGAGGATAACGGTGGTTACAATATTGGCTGTGTAGTTAGGGACAACGTATTAAACATTTATTTTAAAAAACATTGTCTTAAATGCAGACAAATGTTGGACTTTTCCCTCCACCTCATGCATTGTGTGTTACCTTGAAATCGAGTCCAAAAGCGATGTCTAGTTTAGGTTAACTCTAAAATAACTCTGAAGAATACGCGAATCACCAAACAGATTGTAATCTTTCTTTCTATTTAGGTAGGCTAGGGTTTCACCTTTTAATCAAATGTTTTATGTCAACATGAGTGGGATTAAAGCACGCAAGAATACAAGTACTGGTGTGCTCTTCGGGTGAAACGTCTGAAGGTTTGGAGGCTTGCATAAAACGAATGCGAACTATTCAGAACTGTAGACTAGCCTACTGTTGTGTCTGCATTGATATAATGATTTTTCCAATGATGACAACACATTCACGTCTCTGTAAAATACATTGCTTATGATTTCAGTCCACAGAGGCATAAAATGCTCCCAACGTCGACCTATGTAAAAAGGAAGGGAGACAGCACTTTCACTATGAGAGAATACGTATGTGGGATCCATGCACAGACTGTGACATAAGCTACCACACATGTAATGTTACCTTCATTTAGGGTGCTTGTCTATTCACACACATTGATCCCAAATTTACCTTCATCAAGCAGCCGTTCGAGGTGGTTAAAAATTCCGCAGAAGTTGGGTAGGCTGCTCATCAGTTTCTTATCATTCATGAGCTGCATGAGATAGTCTGGGGTAGGCTTCGGTTTCTCCTTCGTTTCCATTTCCCCAACCATATTCCAAAAAATTAACAAAAATCAGCTCCAAGCAGAACCAAGGATGGGAAAAAAATATATATACTGTATTTTGCTGGTAGGTTAAATGCGGTGAGCTGTTCTGTCTCCTGCTGTTGCGTTCAATTTCTTTACGCACTGCACTGCAATTCAACTCCGTCTGGTTGTAAGCTTTTCTGAGGACAGGTGATAAAATAAAGAAAAAAGTAAATGAAAGGAAAAATAAAACTAAAATATGAAACGGCGGTTGCCCTTATAGAAGTTATCGGAATGAATAATCTAGTCCCGCTGTGTCCACTGCGCTTGATTTATCTTTTAAAACGATGTGTCTTCTGCTTTCTTCTACCGAGGTTCTTGAGGCTGTGAAAATGTCCCTTTCGCCGAGTTCCCCAGAGCTTTCTGCGTGTTGTTATTTGTGTGTCTGCACACTGAAAACGTCTGTCCCTCCTGTCTCTACTCTCGATAACAGAGCTTTTTCAATGAAGCTGGCATTCGGTCTCATGTAACCGTGTGGCTGTGCTTCGCCTGGGCTCGCTAGCCCGTCACATGACCACACTTCACAGCCGAGTTTCGCAGCGGAGAGCTGAGGCGCGCGCTCCGCTGGGACCGAGTGTGGAAGGACAAATGCGTGTGCACATATTTACACAAAGCTAAACTAATTTCCTGCAACTCTACACATTTTGCCATGGGGCAGAGAGGAAAATGTGCCGTTTTATAGCTCACCTCTTGCTTTTCTACACATTTTACAATGAGGCTGAGAGAATAATTACACATTTTCAAGCTAATTAAAGCTTAAATATAGGTGCGTTGACAGTGATAAAGGCACTGGATTATGACCTGTCTTGTTTTCTAGATGAACAAATTAAATAGGCAGTGGCATGGTGCATATAGCCATAGAAGCACAGTGACATACAGTATGCCTTAATGCAGTCATATTCGAGGCTTATTGGGGGTGTGGTTTTTAGTTCGTTTTTTTGGCAACCCATCCTGTGAGAGTGAATGTCATTCCTGTTCATCTGTTCTGTTATATTTAATCAAGTCTGAATAACTCACTGCTCGCTATGAATTCTATCTGATGGTGTTTAGGTAAAAAGACAAATAATGTCTCAATCTGATTGGGTGGGCCTGGCTCCCCAGTGGGTGGGAGCCAGGCCCCACTCCGTGCCCAGGGGTGTCATGCAAACCAAAAATCTGAAGGGGGGCACAAAGTATGTGAGGATGGCCTGGAGGTGGTCCGAAGAGGGGCCCGTCGGTAAATTGAAGAATTGAAACAGCCTTTTCCTGCAATCTAGAGCCATAATCATTATGCTTAATTCTATGTAAAAAAATATGTTTATTTTTCTGCATATTTAAGCATACCTCTGGAGCTGTCTGTATCCTCCTGACTGGTGGTTTTAATAAACAAAAATATGCTTCTCTGCATCTCTGCTAAAATTGAAAAGGCTTCTAAAGTTTGTAGTTTCCACTTTAAAATTTCAGACTTGATTTGCCCGAGCGAAAAAACTATCAAACCCTACAAATTTCTCATTCATTATAATTCAAATAATAATACACATTTCCTATTGCTGCAGTTTTTCTTCTGCTGTAGTAAACTGGCTTAAATTAAGATCCTACATCTGTAGTAATTGCTTGATAAAAATTTCCTACCTGGACTATCTCCATTGACCTTTTTGCACAAATTTTTTGGACTCATCACATACACTGCTGCTACTGTTGATTATCTGTCACTTTATCTCTATTTCTATGTACATACTGTACAGTATCTACTTCAATTACCTCGTACCCCTGCACATTGACTCGGTAATGGTACCCCATGTACAGTGCCTTCGGAAAGTACTCAGACCCCTTGACTTTTTTCACATTTTGTTACGTTACAGCCTTATTCTAAAATGGATTAAATAAATAAAAATCCTCAACAATCTACACAAAATACCCTATAATGACAAAAGGAAAACAGGTTTTTGGAAATGTTTGCAAATGTATTAAAAATAAAAAACAGAAATACCTTATTTACTTAAATATTCAGACCCTTTGCTATGGGACTCGAAATTGAGCTCAGGTGCATCCTGTTTCCATTGATCATTCTTGAGATGTTTCTACAACTTGATTGGAGTCCACCTGTGGTAAATTAAATTGATTGGACATGATTTGGAAAGGCACAGACCTCTCTATATAAGGTCCCATAGTTGACAGTGCATGCCAGAGCAAAAACCAAGCCATGAGATTGAAGGAATTGTAAGGAAAGCGCAGAGACAGGATTGTGTTTAGGCACAGATCTGGGGAAGGGTACCAAAAAATGTCAGCAGCATTGAAGGTCCCCAAGAACACAGTGGCCTCCATTATTCTTAAATGGAAGAAGTTTGGAACCACCAAGACTCTTCCTAGAGCTAGCCACCTGGCCAAACTGAGCAATTGAGTAAGAAGGACCTTGGTCAGAGAGGTGACCAAGAACCAGATGGTCACTCTGACAGAGCTCTAGAGTTCCTCTGTGGAGATGGGAGTACTTTCCAGAAGGACAACCATCTCTGCAGAACTCTACCAATCTGGCCTTTATGGTAGAGTGGCCAGACGGAAAACACTCCTCAGTAAAAGGCACATGACAGCCCGTTTGGAGTTTGCCAAAAGGCACCTAAAGACTCAGACCATGAGAAACAAGGTTATCTGGTCTGATGAAACCGAGATTGAACTCTTTGGCCTGAATGCCAAGCGTCACGTCTGGAGGAAACCTGGAACCATCCCTACGGTGAAGCATGGTGGTGGCAGCATCATGTTGTGGGGACTGGGAGACTAGTCAGGATAGAGGAAAATATGAACCGAGCAAAGTACAAGGAGATCCTTAAAAAAACCTGCTCCAGAGCACTCAGGACCTCAGACTGGGGCGAAGGTTCACCTTCCAACAGGACAACGACCCTAAGCACACAGCCAAGACAACGCAAGTCTCTGAATGTCCTTGAGTGTCCCAGCCAGAGCCCGGACTTGAACCCGATCGAACATCTCTGGAGAGACCTGAAAATAGCTGTGCAGCAAAGCTCCGCATCCAACCTGACATAGATTTAGAGGATCTGCAGAGAAGAATGGGAGAAACCCTAGAAGACTCGATGCTGTAATCGCTGCCAAAGGTGCTTCAACAAAGTACTGAGTAAAGTGTCTGAATATTTATGTAAATTTGATGTTACATTTTTAAAAATGTTTATAAATGACCAAAAATAAAAAAATAAACAGCTATTGCTTTGTCATTATGGGGTATTGTGTGTAGATTGATGAGGAAAATGTTATTTTAATAACATTTAGAATAAGGCTGTAATGTAACAAAATGTAGAAAATATCAATGGGTCTGCATATTTCCCAAAGGCACTGTACAGTCGTGGCCAAAAGTTTTGAGAATGACACAAATATACATTTTCACAAAGTTTGCTGCTTCAGTGTCTTTAGATATTTTTGTCAGATGTTACTATGAAATACTGAAGTATAATTACAAGCATTTCATAAGTGTCAAAGGCTTTTATTGACAATTACATGAAGTTGATGCAAAGAATATTTGCAGTGTTGACCCTTCTTTTTCAAGACATCTGCAATCCACCCTGGCATGCTGTCAATTAACTTCTGGGCCACATCCTGACTGATGACAGCCCATTCTTGCATAATCAATGCTTGGAGTTTGTCAGAATTTGTGGGTTTTTGTTTGTCCACCCGCCTCTTGAGGATTGACCACAAATTCTCAATGGGATTAAGGTCTGGGGAGTTTCCTGGCCATGGACCCAAAACATCGATGTTTTGTTCCCCGAGCCACTTAGTTATCACTTTGGCCTTATGGCAAGGTGCTCCATCATTCTGGAAAAGGCATTGTTTGTCACCAAACTGTTCCTGGAAGGTTGAGAGAAGTTGCTCTCGGAAGAAGTGTTGGTACCATTCTTTATTCATGGCTGTGTTCTTAGGAAAAATTGTGAGTGAGCCCACTCCCTTGGCTGAGAAGCAACCCCAGACATGAATGGTCTCAGGATGATTTACTGTTGGCATGACACAGGACTGATGGTAGCGCTCACCTTGTCTTCTCTGGATAAGCTTTTTCCGGATGCCCCAAACAATCGGAAAGGGGATTCATAAGAGAAAATGACTTTACCCCAGTCCTCAGCAGTCCAATTCCTGTACCTTTTGCAGAATATCAGTCTGTCCCTGATGTTTTTCCTGGAGAGAAGTGGCTTCTTTGCTGCCCTTCTTGACACCAGGCCATCCTCCAAAAGTCTTCGCCTCACTGTGCGTGCAGATGCACTCACACCTGCCTGCTGCCATTCCTGAGCAAGCTCTGTACTGGTGGTGCCCTGATCCCGCAGCTGAATCAACTTTAGGAGACAGTCCTGGCGCTTGCTGGACTTTCTTGGGCACCCTGAAGCTGTCTTCACAACAATTGAACCGCTCTCCTTCAAGTTCTTGATGATTTGATAAATGGTTGATTTAGGTGCAATCTTACTGGCAGCAATATCCTTGCCTGTGAAGCCCTTTTTGTGCAAAGCAATGATGACGGCACTTGTTTCCTTGCAGGTAACCATGGTTGGCAGAGGAAGAACAATGATTCCAAGCACCACCCTCCTTTTGAAGCTTAAAATCTGTTATTCGAACTCAATCAGCATGACAGAGTGATCTCCAGCCTTGTCCTCGTCAACACACACCTGTGTTAACGAGATAATTACTGACATGATGTCAGCTGGTCCTTTTGTGGCAGGGCTGAAATGAAGTAGAAATGTTTTGGGGGGATTCAGTTCATTTGCATGGCAAAGAGGGACTTTGCAATTAATTGCAATTCATCTGATCACTCTTCATAACATTCTGGAGTATATGCAAATTGCCATCAAACAACTGAGGCAGCAGACTTTGTGAAAATTAATAGGTCAGGGCTCTGTGCAGGCCAGTCAAACCATTTCTGTATGGATATCACTTTGGTGCATGGGTCATTGTCATGCTGAAACAGGAACTGGAAGCACAAAATTGTTTAGAAGGTCATTGTAGGCTATAAGATTTCCCTTCACTGGAACTAAGGGGCCTAGCCCAAACCATGAAAAACAGCACCAGACCATTAATCTTCCTCCACCAAACTTTACAGCTGGCACTATGCATTGGGGCAGGTAGCGTTATCCTGGTATCCGCCAAACCCAGATTCGTCCGTTGGAATGCCAGATGGTGAAGCCTGATTCATCATTCCAGAGAACGAGTTTCCACTGCTCCAGAGTCCAATGGCGTTGAGCTTTACAACACTTCAGCTGACGCTTGGCATTGCGCATGATGGTCTTAGCCTTGTGTGTGGTCTTAGCCTTGTGTGTGGTCTTAGCCTTGTGTGTGGCTGCTTAGCCATGGAACAGTTCTTGTGCTGACGTTGCTTCCAGAAGCAGTTTGGAACTCGGTAGTGAGTGTTGTAACCGAGGACAGACGATTTTTATGGACTACGAGCTTCAGCACTCGGCGGTCCCATTCTTTGAGATTGTGTGTCCTACCACTTCGCGGCTGAGCTGTTGTTACTCCTAGACGTTTCCACTTCACAATAACAGCACTTACAGTTGACTGGGACAGCTCTAGCAGGGCAGAAATTTGACGAACTGACTTGTTGGAAAGGTGACATGCTATGGTACCTCGTTGAAAGTCACTGAGCTCTTCAGTAAGGCCATTCTACTGCCAATGTTTGTCTATGGAGATTGCATGCCTGTGTCCTCGATTCTATACACCTGTCAGCAATGGGTGTGGCTGAAATAGTCGAATACACTAATTTGAAGGGGTGTCCACGTACTTTGATAATAATTATCTCTGGCCCCCTCCCGTGCTACAGAAGGGATTCGGAACGTTTCAGCTGAATCTTTGCCCTGAACGAGTACCTGAAGAAACTGCAACAACAGGAATGTCTCTTTTTGTGACAACTTTTATTTGCTGTGGGAGCAACCAGCACTTTTTCAAAAATACGGGATTCACCACAACCGCAGGGGTTCCAAGATTATTTCAAGCAACATCGCAAACTGTTTTAGAGACTGACGGACAGGGTCTGGTAGTGCTCCAGTTCTCCCTGTTAGAATAAGCAACAGAGGACTCCTTTAGAAATGGGACTATGGTTATTGTGAATAGCCTAATTTATGTTCCTTTAACTCCTGCTTCTATAGTGAGTTTATACAAACCGTTATATCCTACCATTCTGATAGTCTCAAATCTGTCAGAAAACGTTGTTGTAACATGAATAATTTGGCTGTTATTCCATTGGTTACCTCGAGGCAGATCCCCCAGGGGCAGAGTGGCCCACACGTTGAATATGGCGCTTTTAAATATTGGAGCAATCACAATTAAAACCTTTCTCGTGAAGGACCTCCTTACTGAGCGCAAAGTTGATTGCATGTTTCTCACTGAATCATGGCTGTCATCAGACTGTAGTGTCGCTCTTATTGAAGCCTCCCCCTGGACTACAACTTTTCATGCTCTATCAGAAAAGGGAAAAAGGGTGGGGAGGACAGCCTATTTTTACTAATGCTCTCAGCTGTATGGACATTTCTTTTGGCGACTTTGGGTCTTTTGAGCATCATGCTATACTGTTCAAATGTCAGCCACCAGTGCTGGCCATAACCCTGTATAGGCCGCCAAAGCACTGCCCCACTTTCTTTACTGATTTATCTGAACTATTGTCTATTGTCGTTAAGAACTATGCTAAAATCATTGTGTTGGGTGATTTTAATATTCATGTTGACAAAGAGACTGACCCCAAGGACATTGAACTTATCAATCTTTTGAGCAGTATGGACTTTATCCAACATGTTAGTTACAGGGCCCACCCATGATTGCGGCCATACTCTGGACCTGGTTTTTACCAAGGGGCTTTCTATTGACATATCCTCTATTGTTGATGTTGCTTTATCTGATCACCACTGTTTTTTTTTATTACCTTGTTGCCCATAGTGCAGGGTAATACTGAACACATTAAGAAACTTTATCTTACCTCTGAAGTTGCTAAAGATTTTAATTTAGTGTATGAACAATATCCCCCACCCATTCTGCCTTCCTCTTGTGATGATTTAGCTGATAACTTTCATAGCAAATTAAGGGCAACAATTGATGCCATAGCTCCAGTAAAGTTGAAAAAGGCCACGTCCAAATGAAGAGCCCCTTGGATGAGTGAGGAAACTAATCAATTAAAGAGAAATTGCAGAAAGGCAGAGCGGAAGTGGAGAAAGTCAAAGTTGCAGGTCCATTACGATATTCCGAGAGAGCTCTTGTCATATCTAACAAGGCAATTAGAAATGCCAGAAATGCTCATTTTTCTAACTTGATCACTATAAATCAGAATAATTTGAGAGTGCTTTTCTCGACCGTTGATGGCCTGATAAATCCTACCCCCACAAACCTTTCTGAACTTTCCTCCGCATCTAAACGTCGTGGCATATTTCAGAGATAAGATAACCAACAATAGGCTGGCTATCAGTCAAGCAAGACCTGTTGAGAAAATTGATGATATGTGCCATAGCCTAGCACGCAACGGCACAATGGATTTATTTTCCCTGGTTGACACAGACATGCTCAGGAAAGTGATATCACAACGTAAGACTTGTACCTGCATTCTTGATCCTATTCCCACCACCTTCAAAACAGTTTTCAATTGTATATCTGCAGAAGTGCAAGCTATTGTTAATCACTCTCATTTCACAGGGAACTTTCCCCATTGTACTAAAAACTGCAATGGTGAGACCTCTTCTGAAGAAAAGTAATCTAGATGCTTCAGCTCTTAGCAATTTTCCAACCTTCCATTCTTAAGCAACGTTTCGGAGAAATTGGTGTTGAAACAGCAAAAATATATTTTAAGTGCCAACTGTATTTTTGAAAAATTCTAGTTTTCGTGCCCACCACATCACAGAGTGTTAAGGTGGTAAATGATCTTAGATCCAACACAGATGCAAACAGCTCTCTGACATTGTACAGTACTATTAGATTTAAGTGCTGGGTTTGACACTGTTGACCATGATGTCCTTCTGCACAGAATGGCTTGGGCTCTCCGGTCCAGTTCTAAATTGGTTTAGGACCTATATAACCGGTCAAGAGTTTGTAACTCTTGGTAAACATAACTCAGAGAAAATACATATCACATGTGGTATTCCGCAATGTTCGATTTTGGGTCCTGTACTGTTCAGTTTATACAGTGCATTTGGAAAGTATTCAGACCCCTTGACTTTTTCCATATGTTGTTATGTTACAGCCTTATTCTAAAATTGATTACATTTATTTTTATCCTCATCAATCTCCACACAATACACCATAATGACAAAGCCAAAACAGGTTTTTAGAAATATTTGCTGATTTATAAAACAAAAAAAAGGAAATGTCATGTTTACATACAGTAAGTATTCAGACCTTTTACTCAGTACCTTTGGCAGCGATTACAGCATTGAGTCTTCGGTATGACACTACAAGTTCGGTACATCTGTATTTGGGGAGTTTCTCCCATTCTTCTCTGCAGATCCTCTCAAGCTCTGTCAGGTTGGATTGGAAGAGTTGGTGCACAGGCATTTTCATGTCTCTCCAGAGATGTTCGATTGGGTTCAAGTCCAGGCTTTGGCTGGGCCACTCAAGGACATTGAGACTTGCCCCGAAGTCACTCCTGTGTTGTCTTGGCTGTGTGATTGGGGTCGTTGTCCTTTTGGAAGGTGAACCAAGGATCTCTCTGTACTTTTCTCCTTTAATCTTTGCCTCGATTCTGACGAGTCTCCCAGTCCCCTGCCGCTGAAAAACATCCCCACAGCATGATGCTGCCACCATCATGCTTCACCGTAGGGATTGTGCCAGGTTTCCTCCAGACGTGACACTTGGCATTCAGGCCAAAGAGTTCAATCTCGGTTTCATCAGACCAGAGAATCTTGTTTCTCATGGTTTGAGAGTCTTTAGGTGCCTTTTGGCAAACTCCAAGAGGCTGTCATGTGCCTTTTACTGTGGAGTGGCTTCCATCTGGCCACTCTACCAAAAAGGCCCGATTGGTGGAGTGCTGCAGAGATGGTTGGCCTTCTGGAAGGTTCTCCCATCTCCACAGAGGAACTCTAGAGCTCTGTCAGAGTGACCATCTGGTTCTTGGTCACCTCCCTGACCAAGGTCCTTCTCCCCCAATTGCTCAGTTTGGCTGGGCGGCCAACTCTAGGAAGAGTCTTGGTGGTTCGAAACTTCTTCCATTTAAGAATGATGGAGGCCACTGTGTTCTTGGGGATGCTGAAGAAATGTTTTGGTACCCTTCCCCAGATCTGTGCCTTGACACAATCCTGTCTCGGCGCTCTACGGACAATTCCTTTGACCTCATGGCTGGATCTTTGCTCTTGGCATGCACTGTCAACTATGGGACCTTATATAGACAGGTGTGTGCCTTTCCAAATCATGTCCAATCAATTTAATTTACCACAGGTGGACTCCAATCAAGTTGTAGAAACATCTCAAGAATGATCAATGGAAACAGGATGCACCTGAGCTCAATTTCGAGTCTCATAGCAAAGGGTCTGAATAAGGTATTTATGTAAATATTTTCGCTTTGTCATTATGTGGTATTGTGAGTAGATTGATGGGGGGGAAATTAATTGAATCCATTTTAGAATAAGGCTGTAATGTAACTTCATGTGGAAAAAGGGAAAGTTTCTGAATACTTTCCTAATGCGCTGTGCAATTTGATTTGGTTTGGTAGCTAGTTATGCGGTTGGGAGATTGGGTACCTACCTGGGCCAGATAAAGCCAACTTCATAAAATTGTTATGAGGCTGTTAGTATTACATTAAACCCTTTCCTGAAGTCAAATGACCTAGTGGCCATATGGGTGGAATGTTATTCATATTTTTCATAATTTCATAATTAATTAACATAATTAAAAATAACTCTGAAAATCTGGTGTTTCTATATCAAACGGTTTTGCTATATTTCAGTCTTCTGGTATGTATATAAAGTGTAATATTGGGATGGAGAACTCTATATCTGACATAGTACAGGTGTCTTCTTTTTTTAAAGCCCATAACCATGTGTGTAAGGTGTATAATTTATTATTATTATTGGTGGTTTAAGACCACCAAGAAACACTCCGTGTGACCCTGATTTAACACACTGCCGTAAAAAGGTTACAAAGAAAGTTTGTATATATACAGTGGGGAGAACAAGTATTTGATACACTGCCGATTTTGCAGGTTTTCCTACTTACAAAGCATGTAGAGGTCTGTCATTTTTATCATAGGTACACTTCAACTGTGAGAGACGGAATCTAAAACAAAAATCCAGAAAATCACATTGTATGATTTTTAAGTAATTAATTTGCATTTTATTGCATGACATAAGTATTTGATCACCTACCAACCAGTAAGAATTCCGGCTCTCACAGACCTGTTAGTTTTTCTTTAAGAAGCCCTCCTGTTCTCCACTCATTACCTGTATTAACTGCACATGTTTGAACTCGTTACCTGTATAAAAGACACCTGTCCACACACTCAATCAAACAGACTCCAACCTCTCCACAATGGCCAAGACCAGAGAGCTGTGTAAGGACATCAGGGATGAAATTGTAGACCTGCACAAGGCTGGGATGGGCTACAGGACAATAGGCAAGCAGCTTGGTGAGAAGGCAACAGCTGTTGGTGCAATTATAAAAAAATGGAAGAAGTTCAAGATGATGGTCAATCACCCTCGGTCTGGGGCTCCATGCAAGATCTCACCTCGTGGGGAATCAATGATCATGAGGAAGGTGAGGGATCAGCCCAGAACTACACGGCAGGACCTGGTCAATGACCTGAAGAGAGCTGGGACCACAGTCTCAAAGAAAACCATTAGTAACACACTACGCCGCCATGGATTAAAATCCTGCAGCGCACGCAAGGTCCCCCTGCTCAAGCCAGCGCATGTCCAGGTTCGTCTGAAGTTTGCCAATGACCATCTGGATGATCCAGAGGAGGAATGGGAGAAGGTCATGTGGTTTGATGTGACAAAAATAGAGCTTTTTGGTCTAAACTCCACTCGCCGTGTTTGGAGGAAGAAGAAGGATGAGTACAACCCCAAGAACACCATGGAGGCATGGAGGTGGAAACATCATTCTTTGGGGATGCTTTTCTGCAAAGGGCACAGGGCGGCTGCACTGTATTGAGGGGAGGATGGATGGGGCCATGTATCGCGAGATCTTGGCCAACAACCTCCTTCCCTCAGTAAGAGCATTGAGATGGGTCGTGGCTGGGTCTTCCAGCATGACAACGACCCGAAACACAGCCAGGGCAACTAAGGAGTTGCTCCGTAAGAAGCATCTCAAGGTCCTGGAGTGGCCTACCCAGTCTCCAGACCTGAACCCAATAGAAAATCTTTGGAGGGAGCTGAAAGTCCGTATTGCCCAGCGACAGCCCCGAAACCTGAAGGATCTGGAGAACGTCTGTATGGAGGAGTGGGCCAAAATCCCTGCTGCAGTGTGTACAAACCTGGTCAAGAACTACAGGAAACGTATGATCTCTGTAATTAAGTATGATCTCAATATTAAGTTCTGCTTTTCTGATGTATCAAATACTTATGTCATGCAATAAAATGCAAATGAATTACTTAAAAATCATACAATGTGATTTTCTGGATTTTTGTTTTAGATTCTGTCTCTCACAGTTGAAGTGTATCTATGATAAAAATTACAGACCTCTACATACTTTGTAAGTAGGAAAACCTGCAAAATCGGCAGTGTATCAAATACTTGTTCTCCCCACTGTATATCTATATATATATAATACATTTTATATTTGAGATTCTTCAAAGTAGCCACCCTTTGCCTTGATGACAGATTTCCACACGCTTGGCATTCTCTCAACCAGCTTCAGTCACCTGGAATACCCCTGTGCCCCTACCTTAAAGAGCTGTGAAACTGAAGGCGATAGAGTACTGTTTCTGCAATAAAAAACAAATGTTCATTAGGTAATAGATTATAGGTAACACTATAAAAAAGACAAAAGTGCTTTACATTACAGTCGTTACAGTTTTATGAAAATTGTATACGTGATATGTGAATGTGATAATGCATTCTACAGTCCAACTTAGTTGAACTGTTGGGGATGTTGTGAATAAACACAGAATCAAAGGTAGGATGTACAGTCTCATTTTAAAGAGAATGGAGAGAATGATGTGCTGTGTTCTATTAGGGCGTCATTGTTACTGATGTTGATTTACCACAAAACGTTTCACAAAACTATGTTAATTCCAGTGAAGGCAAGGGATGTTTTATTTTACCACACAATAAGCATGAATTATAACTGCTTAAATTCTGTCATTAAAATATGCATATAAATAGTTTAATTGGCTTAATGGTGTTGCCTTTCTTTTGTTATGCAAAACACTTTCCATGCCCGGAGCTGGCTGCCTTTTAGATGTATTAGAAAAACAATTGCCCCACTTTCTGTTTGATGTTACTTTGCCCGCCATCCCTTTTCACGTGAATGAAAAAAACAGGAGCAATGTTTTAAAAACAGCCCGAAAACAAAGCTGCGAAGAATGTGTGAAATGGGCCAAGGAGACGAGGGGCTGAGGGGGTTTGAGGGGGCCGAGGAGGGCTGTGGGCCTGGCACTGACAGCCCTGAAACAAACGACCCAACAGAACAGGAAGGGATTGTACTGGGCCTTTTCCACTACCTTTTCATCCCTTTGTGTCTCCACGGCCATTCTCATGGAGATCGACTTGGACTCGGAGGCCTAGGCTGGCTAGAGTCTCGCCCTCCTCTGCTCAGAGAGTATGTTTGGAGGAGGAGGAGGGGGTGTATTTATGCCCCCCCCCCCCCCCCCCTTAATGCCTCCTAGCCCCACCAGCTCCCCAATCCTCCACTCACTCACCCAGTGACGGCACCCTTGTTTGAGAGCAGAGGAATTACTGTTAATGAATGCATTCCTGCACACATAGACTGTGAAACCAGGCAAAGAGAGCAACCCGGCCTCTGTCTGTCCCAACTTGGCCAGGAGAACACTGGCGCTCTCAATCTCTTTCCCAACTCTGCCTTTTTCAATCCCTCCGTCTTTCTCACACACTCTACCCCTTTAGCACTCTCTCCCTCTCATTCTCTCTGTCGCGCTCTCTCGCTGTCCCCCTAGCCTCCCCAATGATGGCATGTGGGCCAGCAGGGTTAAACCAAAAAGAAAAGTAGCCTATAAACTGATGAAACCGGATCTAGACTGAGCGATGGGGGGCACGGGGTCAAGCCCTCACCATGGCAACGCCACCCCAATGAGACAGGAGTTTTGGTGAATGAACTGAGATATCAGCCTGATAATATTACATGTCACCCTGCCTCAATGCCTCTGGCAGTGAATAACAACTCTGTCTGCCTCTAAGGAAATCAGCTTTGTATCATTTAAAATAGATTTTCTTCATAGAACAACAGGCTACAAAGTCACAGAGAGAGAGGCACTGAATGAGATATCAATGGAAGAGGTTATTTGATTAGCCTACATGTGACAAGGTATAGTATTTGACGGTTGTTGGTGTTGATAGTACTATACAGAAGCAGCATAATACTCTCACAACAGTTTGGTTTATTGTTACTCATCATTCTGTCCAAAAATACACACCAATTCCACCAGAAGTGAGAGATGTTCATCACTTTCATCATAAAATTCCATCTAACTGCATGAAATTAAATTCATTTATTTTGAATGCCACCCCCATTGCTTTGATGTTCATACACCATTAAATACAGTTTACATCCAGACAGACTGGCAGAGGCGTTCGTTCGGTAGAGCCAGAGCCCACATACAGCCATGCTCGAGACACCATACTGTGTAGGGCTCGCAGCACTAATCAGCCTGTCTCCAGGCTTTTTCGGTTGCCTGGTTCTTTGTAGCAGGAATCTGCCGGGTGCTAATTTGACGCGCTGTTGAGATAAAAGGGGGGACTCATGTTAGTTTCAGCATCAGAGGATCGGAATGCAGGCTATTTAACGCAGGAGTCAGACAATCCCCACGGCCGGGAACAGCCCCCTCCCGGACAGATCAGCTAAATAAATAGAGGAGTAATTAACAGAGCATCGAGAGGACAGGCATTACTGGGAGAGCGTTTCATTACAGCTCACGCAGAAGAGAGAGAGATAGATGGAGAGAGGGAGGGAGGTGGAGGGAGAAGGGGAAGAGAGAAAGTGAGGGCTGAGGAATAGAGAAAGCAAGAGGTGGAGAGAAAGAGTAGGCGGAAGAGTGAAATACAGGGTAGGTTATGACGGGAGAGAGTGGTTGTTGTATAGAGTGAAAGAAAGGGGAGGAGGGAGAGAGTTGAAAAGAGAGAAAAATTGTTGAAAGACAGTGACATTCGGGGACAGTTATGGAAGGAAGGGAGTGGTAGGGAAGAAGAGGGTAAGAGAAAGTGGGTATGAGAAAGAGAGAGTGTGAGGAAAAAGAAAGGGACAAGGAAAGAAGAGTGAGTTGGTAACAGTTTTTGGTCATAAAAAGTATAGCACCTGCTGTGCATCATCAGCTCGATAATAAATCGCAACATACACATCATGACTACAAAAGATGTAGAACGAGACTAAAAGTCATTCTCGGAGTACATCTTGAGATGTGGTGTTCTGACTGGTTAATTTCCCAGTGAACTCCTGTGTCCTGGTGGCTTAATGAGATTATAACAGTATTCAGGAACAATCAAGGCTCTGTTGCAGTGAGCAGCTGCCATACTGTACATCTGAATAAATGTATGCTATAGTTATTGTATACATAGGCCCTAACTACATACTGTCAATGTTTTGTAAAGTACTTAAGTAAAAATACTTTAGAGTACTACTTAAATAGTTTTTTGGGGTGTCTGTACTTTACTATTTATATTTCTGACAACTTTTACTTTTACTTCACTACATTCCTAACGAAAATAATGTACTTTTTACTCCATACTCCTGACACCCAAAAGTACTCGTTACATTTTGAATGCTTAACAAGACAGGAAAATGGTCTAATTCATCCCTACTGCCTCTGATCTGGCGGACTCACCAAATAAACACACATGCTTAGTTTGTAAATTATGTCTGAGTGTTGGAGTGTGCCTCTGGATATCCGTAAATTAAAAAACACAAAAATTGTGCCTTCTGGTTTGCTTAAAACCTCAATGGGATTGGTGTCCCCCCTCCCCCGTGGGACGGTTGAGCTAACGTAGGCTAATGTGATTAGCATGAGGTTGTAAGTAAAAAACAAATCCCAGGACATAGGCATATCTGATATGGGCAGAAGGCTTAAATTCTTGTTCATCTAACTGCATTGTCCAATTTACAGTAGCTGTTACTGTGAAAGAATACCATGCTATTGTTGGAGGAGAGTGCACAATTATGAACTTGAAAATATATTAATAAACCTATTAGGCACATTTGGGCAGTCTTAATACAACATTTTGAACAGATATGCAATGGTTCATTGGATCAGTCTAAAGCTTTGCAAATACGCTGCTGCCATCTAGTGGCCACAATTAAATTGCATCTGGACTGAAATAATACATTATGGCCTTTCTCTTGCATTTCAGAGATGATGGTCAAATAAAAAATAAAAAATCTTTATATTATCTTTTACCAGATCTAATGTGTTATATTCTCCTACATTAATTTCACATTTCCACAAACTTCAAAGTGTTTCCTTTCAAATAGTATTAAGAATATGCATATCCTTGCTTCAGGTCCTGAGCTACAGGCAGTTAGATTTGGGTATGTCATTTTAGGTGAACATTTAAAAAAAAGGTTTGGATACTTTAAGAGGTTTAAATTATTTATACTTTTACTTTTATTTTATTTTACCTATTACATTTACTTTTGATACTTAAGTATATTTAAAACCAAATACTTTTAGACTTTTATTCAAATAGTATTTTACCCAGTGACTCACTTTTACTTGACTCATTTTCTATTAAGGTACAGTATTGACACAGAGGGTATCTAAAATGAAGAGAGGAGAGTAAATGAGTGCATACTGACCCATAACTGACCTGTAGTGCACCTTGCCCATAATGCACCATTCTCAACTGGCTCAAGCTGACCACATAATGCCACGGACTACAATGTTACTGTGGGTATGTCTCATATGTGAAATAACTTGACCTAGTACCATGGAACATTGCAATGGTTCTACAATATTTCTTCTGAAAACTCTCTTCAATCTTGGACTCTGCTTCAACACAACAAGACCAAATAATACTTCCTGTTTCACTTCTCTATGTGCTGCAGTCTGAAACACATTTTCTTTGCTGCTTATACAGAGAAAGGATTAGTCATGACAGTGTTTTCAACTGTGATTACAACACATCACGTGTTGTTTTCAACCTCTATCTGCATTTGATTGATTTTTCCCTAATGGCTATTGATTTGATCTTCAGAGTAAATAAAAGCATATCTCCTAAATGTAGTGTTGATGCTTGTCAGCACACAGAGAGGGTTCATTAGAGGGTTCATTAGATAGCCGGAGGGCAGAGTGTCTGACTGTCAGTATCTGTCATTTGCGCAGGTACAGACAAATAATTTAGACAACCAAAAGGCTAACTTCAGCAGAACAGCAGCAGTTTAGTAGGGAAGAATGCTCACTACTGTTTTGAACCTTCTGTAAGCCTAACATAGTTACTATGGGTCATTCATTGTACTTCTAAAAAAAAAAACTATCTTCGCCATGACATCCATCATGCTCTACTCTATTTGTGTGTGATTGTGTCATGTGTGAATTTGTATACACCGCGTGTATACATGCCTCGTTATGTCTGTTAGGGTGTACATGCCACGGTGTGTGTTTGTGAAACCAGTGTACGTGTGTGTGTGCCAGCGAGTGTGTGTACAGGCACAGTGGACAGTGACTCCACGGTCTGTGGGAACAGAGGGGCTGATTGTTAGCCGTTCGAGGGGAGCACAGTGCACCATTGTGAGATACAGGAGAAGGGGAGCGAAGAACAGAGACACAAAGACAATTAGCGTACTTCCACAATGGAGACATCGCCACAACGGCTACTTTCAACCAGGATTGGAGGCACCGCCTGTGTGCCACAGAGGGACGACAGAGACAATGGCTGTTTCCGTGTCATGGAGCCCACGGCCATTCACCTCTGTCCATTGTTTGGCCCCACCCTCTCCCTTTGGATTGGCCACTGCTTATCATGGAGATTGGGTGACAGGCTGCCTGGTTCTGGTTGCAGTAACCTGGTTGTGTGGTGATTTTACATGTGCCTCGTGTAAAGTCGGGTTCTTACAGAGTCGCTCAAAAGTCTCTCTGGTCTTGTGTCTCCCTTCCTAGCGAGGCTATAGAGATCACCAGCTTGAAGTCCTAAAACCGGAAATGAGTTACCTCTGGTTCTTTCAGCCATCCCTATGGGGAAAAGGAATGGGGAATGAAGGTTAACATGCACTCAGGAGATCGTATACGTTTTGTTCTATGAGATAATAGCAGTCAGTTAACATGAGCTTCACAAAAAGTGACATTAGCTGATCGAGATGATCTCATAGAACCAAACTGATGTGGCTCGCTGATGTTATCTGTTGTTGCTGTTGTTTGTACTTACACTGTATTCAAAAGATTAGCCCAACTGGCTCTATGGCTGGTACTAGAGCTGGATTTGTCATAAACATTGATTTAGGAACATTTTTGGAACAGATGGAAACCACTGGCCTATTGTCACGTTCCTGACCTTGTTTTCCTTTTGTATAGTTGTGTTTAGTGGGTCAGGACGTGAGCTGGGTGGGCAGTCTGTGTTGTTTGTTCTATGTTAAGTGTCATTGTTAATTGACCTTGTATGGTTCTCAATCAGAGGCAGGTGTTTGACGTTTCCTCTGATTGAGAACCATATATAGGTAGGTTGTTTCACATTGTTTGTGGTGGGTGGTTGTCTCCTGTGTCCGTATATGTTACCACACGGGACTGTATCGTTTGTTTGTAGTCTGTACCTGTTCGTGCGTTCTTCGTTATATGTAAGTTCACATGTTTTAGGTCAGTCTACGTCGTTTGTTATTTTGTTAATTATCAAGTGTTATTTCGTGTTTCGTCGTTTGTTTAAATAAATCATTATGTCAACATTTCACGCTGCGCTTTGGTCCGCTCATTCACCACAAGACGACCGTTACACCTATCTTGGACTTCGCCATCTATCTCAAAAGCCTGTGCTCATGGTCCTCACAGGGGAAGTGAAAGAATTGGTTACAATGACTTTGCTCGCGATCATGTAACTATATATTCCTTGAATTTTATTTTGTGGGTGCCTTTTTCATGACCTGAATAGACAATTGTGGTTTCTAGCTAACGTTACACCAATCAAAGCAGCGGAGCACGAAGGAAGCAAAACTTCAGTGATCAAAACCGTTCATCTTGGGGCGGTGGAGGGAGCGAGTTTACTAAATGCTATCACATCAAGCAATTATACCATTTATAAAAAGGTCAGATATCTATATTCTTTTATACAAACTAGCTAAAAAATAAGTGGAAATTGACAAATTAGCATAATTTTCTGGTAAAAGACAGTGGAGGTGCAAAAACAAGTTTGCACCCCCTATTTTAATTTGCTCCATGGCTCAGGCGGCCGAGTGGACACTAAGCTGTTTGGCTCATCTCAGTCGTGAAGAGGAATAACTTAGTAGTTGTTTTTGATTAATAAACAATGCCATGCTGGTGGGTGGTAACATTCAAGTAAAACCCAGCCCTGAAACGAACTGTAGGCTGAAAAGGATGTGTATGTCATGTCAAAGGAAAAGACACCACATTTATACGGATTTCAAGTGGGATGACAGAGGTGGCAGACAATTTCTCAGCTGTCAGTAAACCATGGTTGGTGTACTGTTGGGCTGCTTGCACCATACAGCCTTATCAACTGCAGACACAGGTCTGATACTGTCATGTCTACAGAGGTATGGAGTCTCATAGCCACCAGTGGTCTGATAAGTGCATGTTAGTAGGGTCCATACTTCTGTAAGGAGGAAATTACTTCATTGTACACAAATAGGTCTAACAACAGGTGGCGGGGGAGTCGAGGGGACCCATATGGTCTCCAACAGCCAGGGATTGAACTATGGCCATCTATTCTAGTCCCTCTCTATCTATTTTTGGTGTGTTAGCATTGCAGACTAGACCTGAGGGTAGGCAGTGGTCAGAGGTAGAGTCAGGCTTATCCCAAGGAGAGATCATAATGATGGAGTAGATGACATGTGACAGTCTGTAACTGGGCCTGTCCAGCAGCCCTGCTTGTGCCTGTGACGTGCCAGAGAGGAGACTCAGGGAACGGCCCTGTTGTTTTGATTGAAGTAGTCTCTCTATTAATTTCCCTCTGAGCCGACGTCCGCTGTGGCGGTGGAACAGAAGAGAGGCTATGACGTGTCTGTGGGGAACCCAGGCATCCTAGGACATACCAGTGCCAGCACGGGTGGCACAGGGACAACTGCCACGGCTGGATTTATGCAATCTGACAGACAACCACGAATTGCACCTACTGTAGTGGAACCAGGAAAATGTCTTGGAAACTATTTTGTCAGGAACATCAACCTTCATCGTGCAGCCTATTTGATCTGATCTAATTTTGAATAATTTGTTCCCCTTTTCCTAACTACTTTAAGCAGCTGCTGTTCACAATGGTTGGTTCTCAATTGTGTAAGTGTTTGAAACCGGTGAACCCCGTGAACCTTGATGAGCTGGAACTGAGGATGAGGGAGAGCTTGGGTGGTCTTGACGGAGAGAAAGAGGTCAAGAGATTGGGGATTGGAGGGGTTATTATCTGGTTGATGTGGAGAACCTTCTGTCCTAGTCCTACCCTATCCTCACACCCCTATCCCCCTATCCACACATATACACATACCAAACACACACGTACCACACACACACACACACACACACACACACACACACACACACACACACACACACACACACACACACACACACACACACACACACACACACACACACACACACACACACACACACACACACACACACACACACACACACACACCCTGTGTACCGTTAAGCTGTGTGTCCAGGCTGACTGAGGGAATACGCTCTTTTCCGCTCGCCTCACATTCCCCCTGTAATCCAGCCACTGTGGCATTCCCGCCAACACACTTCACCCTCACCCTCCCCTTCCCTCTCCCCTCCCCTCCTGTCCCCAATGAATGGAGTGAATGGGCACACCCTGATGTTGCAGAGTGTACTCTACACTGTGCCTGCACCTTTCTAAATGGAGCTGCTTCCGCCCATCACTTATCTCATCACTTACAGTCAGTGGTGGAAAATGTACCCAACTGTCATACTTGAGTAAAAGTAAAGATACCTCAAGTAAAAGTTACTCAAGTAAAAGTGAAAGTCACCCAGCAAAATCCTACTTAAGTAAAAGTCTAAAAGTATTTTAGTTTTAAATATACCTACGTATCAAAAGTAAATGTAATTGCTCAAATATACTTAAGTATCAAAAGTTAAAGTATAAATCATTTCAAATGTCCTGTCTTGCTAACCATTTCAAATGTAATGAGTACTTTTGGGTGCCAGGAAAAATGTATGGAGTAAAAAGTTCCTAATTTGCTTTAGGAATGTAGTGAAGTAAAAGTAAAAGTTGTCAAAAATAGAAATAGTAAAGTAAAGTAAAGACTTTTGTCCCCAAAAAGACTTTTGTCCCCAAAAAGGACAAAAGTATTTTTACACCACTGCTTACAGTCGCTAGTGAAATTCTACCCACCCCTTACACAGTCTTCACATTTTCCGGCCTTAAAATTTGATTAAAAAAAGGATTAAATCAGATTTTCTTCCTATTGATCTACACAACCTTCTCCACATTTTCAAAGTGAAAGAAACATTCCAGAACATTTTCCAAATGACTAAGAAATACAAAATGAGGATGTACTGATTGCGAATATCTTCACACCCCAGAAATAATACTTGGTGGAAGCACCTTTGCCTGCCATTACAGCTGTGAATAATTTTTAATAAGATACTTCCAACCTTACCCAACGTAGGGCAACATATATCCATTGTTTTTGTCAAAATTTCTCAGGCTCAGTAAATTTGGTTGGGAATCATTAATGGACAGTGATATTCAAACCATGTCTCAGTTTTTTAAAGCAGATTTAAGTCAGGACGGAGACTGGACCATTGAGGAACACACCTCCTGGAAAGCCATTCTGGTATGTACTTTGACATTCAAAATTGTGTAGGCTTTTAAAAGACTGAGGTGGGTTTTCCTCTAACTTTTTTAATTGGGCTCTGCTCCTTTCATATTTATTTTCATCCTAACAAACTTCCCAGTCCCTGTCGGTGACAAGCATACCCATAACATGATGCTGCCACCACGATACTTGCTGTGCTGACTGTGGGAGTGTCACTTCCCCCCATGTCTAAGTCCAGGCTACAGTAACACTCTCACCTCTCTGTGAGGTCTAGCACAAAGTTTGGATCAATACCCTTCTCGTCACGCCACGGGGGATAATATTTTCACCCTCCGCCCTGTTTCAGGAGCATAACCCTGGAAGGCGCTCATGAAACAAGCTGTCAGGCCTGGTTTTAAAGAGGTTCCATGCTCCGAGCGTCTTTATTTCCCCCTCCAACATCTGCACGGAATGTCCTGCGCTGAAGAGCAGGGCAGAAAGGGCATGTTCCGTTCAGCAGCTGTTAGTGGGCTTACAGAAGTAACACACCAGGCCCAGCACAGGAGGACGCCTGGGGGGGGGGGGGGGGGGGGTGGAGGAGATGGGAGTGGACAGGCCATGGTGAGTGTAATTGGGATTAGTTTAATTACGTGCTTGTCATACCTTTGAGTGGGCCCATGGCCTGGTGGGTGGTGGGGCCCGTGGGGGTCAGGGTCAGGGAGGCTGGCCCGGCACAGGGAGACAGAGCTGCGGGCTGGGGGCCAGCTGCAATGCACTTCCTGGCCTGAGCTGTGCTGCAGAGAGGCAAATTGGAGGACGTTGCGTAACTCGGTTGGCTGATAACAGTATGTTACGCCTACATCATAACGGACTCAGACGCAGGCCATGAGTTTTTCCTGGTCAGGTCACATGTTCAGGATAAGCTCAGGGGCTCTGTATGCAGTGCATTCGGAAGGTATTCAGTCTCCTTCTCTTTTTCCACATTTTGTTACGTTAAAGCCTTATTCTAAAATGGATAAAAAATAAATAAATGTCCCTCATCAATCTGCACACAATACCCCATAAAGACAAAGCAAAAACAGGTTTTTAGAAACTTTTGCATGTATATATAAAAACTTCAATATCACATTTACATAAGTATTCAGACGCTTTACTCAGTACTTTGTTGAAGCTCCATTGGCAGCGATTACAGCCTCGAGTCTTCTGGGGTATGACGCTACAAGCTTGGCACACCTGTATTGGGGGAGTTTCTCCAATTCTTCTCTGCAGATCCTCTCAAGCTCCGTCAGGTTAGATAGGGAGCGTCGCTGCACAGCTATTTTCACGTGTCTCCAGAGATGTTCGATTGGGTTCAAGTCCAGGCTCTGGCTAGGCCACTCAAGGACATTCAGAGACTTGTCCCAAAGCCACTCCTGCGTTGTCTTGGTTGTATGCTTAGGGTCATTGTCCTGTTGGAAAGTGAACCTTCGCTCCAGTCTGAGGTCCTGAGTGCTCTGGAGCAGGTTTTCATCAAGGATCTCTCTGTACTTCGCTCCGTTCATCATTCACTCAACCCTGATGAGTTTCCCAGTCCCTGCCGCTGAAAATCATCCCCACAACATGATAAATTACACCACCATGCTTCACCGTAAGAATGGTGCCAGGTTTACTCCAGACGTGATGCTTGGAATTCAGGCCAAAGAGTTAAATCTTGGTTTCATCAGACCAGAGAATCTTGTTTCTCATGGTCTGAAAGTCTTTAGGAGCCTTTTGGCAAACTCCAAGCGGGCTGTCATGTGCCTTTTACTGACGAGTGGAAAAATGTGGAAAAAGTCATGTGGTCTGAATACTTTCCAAATGCGCTGTATGTTGCATAGAATCAACCACTAAATTATATCATTGGCTCTGGTACAACTAGTGGAAGAATTGACAATAGCAGGTCATTGGTTTAGCTTAGACAATATTATATGGTAGTCCGTCACACCTGGGAAGGTCATTGGAGTGGTAGTAGAGGTCACCTCGCTGACGTAGATTTATAGTATGCGTGAGAGGAATGTTGAGTGCCTCTTTGAGCTCCTGTGGTTATTTGTGGTTGCTGGCTAACTGCAGCGGGCTGGGTGAAGTGACTGTATGGGAGCAGGTGCACACTTCTTAAAGGGAACCAGGTGGATGGAAGCTTTGCAGGGCAGGGGGTTGGTTTAAAGTGTGACACCACATATCATGTGTCAGTGCACTTCCTCTCTTAATATTTCTGCTCCAATGTTTTTCTTGAAAGTTTCTCTCCACAATAGGATGCAATAAAAGCAATTAGCTTGAGGGGTTAGCTGACAAATATAGCCATGATTTAATTGGATGACATTCATAGCATAGTAATTGGGGCTGCTTTGTGATTATGTCTCCTCATATATATAGATGTATGAAAACAGTAGACTGGTGGGATCTGGCACGCACGCACACACACACACCTCTGTCTTGGTTAATGAGCATGATGAAAGAGCTAGCTTGCTGAGGAACCTGCTATGGAGATGATATTGACATGCACGTAGGAGACCGGATGCAAGCAAATTCACAGAGACATGATAAAAGGGCCGACCCGGGGATGGATTAGAGAGCTGTGTTTGAATCATCTCTTGCTGGTTGACAGTTGTCCTTCTTATAATGGGCAAAAAGAATAGATTAGGCACATTAGCTCTACATGCTATTTATGATGTGCTTGGCAATATCATGTCAACTCCCCTGCTGCTTTTTAAATGGAGAACAATCGCTCTATCTTGAATATAAAGCTATTTATTACAGCTTGGGGTTGTTTGGGGTTTCCTGAAGATGCTTAAGAGTAGAAACCACCTACAATGTTTATCAGCAACAAATAGGTAGAAATACCTTTTTCAACCTTACCTTAAACAGGTGTAATTTCCCGTGTGGATTCCAAACACGCATTTTGTGAAAGCGCATTATCCATACTCTTTCACATATACAGTTGAAATCTGAAGTTTACATACACCTTAGCCAAATACATTTAATCCTAGTAAAAATTCCCTGTCTCTCTCTCGGAGGACCTGAGCCCTAGGACCATACGTCAGGACTACCGGGCATGATGACTCCTTGCTGTCCCCAGTCCACCTGGCCTTGCTGCTATTCCAGTTTCAACTGTTCTGCCTGCGGTTATGGAACCGCCACCTGTCCCAGACCTGCTATTTTCAACTCTTAATGATCGGCTATGAAAAGCCAACTGAAAATTATTCATGATTATTATTTGACCATGCTTGTCACTTATGAATATTTTGAACATCTTGGCATAGTTCTGTTATAATCTCCACCCGGCACAGCCAGAAGAGGACTGGCCACCCCTCATAGCCTGGTTCCTCTCTAGGTTTCTTCCTAGGTTTTGGCCTTTCTAGGGAGTTTTTCCTAGCCACCGTGCTTCTACACCTGCATTGCTTGCTGTTTGGGGTTTTAGGCTGGGTTTCTGTACAGCACTTCGAGATATTAGCTGATGTACGAAGGGCTATATAAAATAAACTTGATTTGATTTGATTTGATTAGGTCAGTCAGGATCACCACTTTATTTTAAGAATGTGAAATGTCAGAATAATAGTAGAGAGAATTAATTATTTCAGCTTTTATTTATTTCATCACATTCCCAGTGGGTCAGAAGTTTACATACACTCAATTAATATTTGGTAGCATTGCCTTTAAATTGTTTAGCTTGGGTCAAACGTTTCGGGTAGCCTTCCACAAGCTTCCTACAATAAGTTGGGTGAATTTTGGCCCATTCCTCCTGACAGAGCTGGTGTAACTGAGTCAGGTTTGTAGGCCTCCTTGCTCGCACATGCTTTTTCAGTTCTGCCCACACATTTTCTATGGGATTGAGGTCAGGGCTTTGTGATGGCCACTCCAATACCTTGACTTTGTTGTCCTTAAGCCATTTTGCCACAACTTTGGAAGTATGCTTGGGGTCATTGTCCATTTGGAAGACCCATTTGCAACCAAGCTTTAACTTCCTGACTGATGTCTTAAGATGTTGCTTCAATATATCCACATACTTTTCCTCCCTCATGATGCCATCTATTTTGTGAAGTGCACCAGTCCCTCCTGCAGCAAAGCACCCCCACAACATGATGTGGCCACCCCCGTGCTTCACAGTTGGGATGGCGTTCTTCGGCTTGCAAGCTTCCCCATTTTTCCTACAAACATAATGATGGTCATTATGGCCAAACAGTTCTATTTTTGTTTCATCAGACCAGAGAACATTTCTCCAAAAAGTACAATCTTTGTCACCATGTGCAGTTGCAAACCATAGTCTGGGTTTTTATGGCGGTTTTGGAGCAGTGGCTTCTTCCTTGCTGAGCGGCCTTTCAGGTTATGTCGATATAGGACTCGTTTTACTGTGGATATAGGTACTTTTGTACCTGTTTCCTCCAGCATCTTCACAAGTTCCTTTGCTGTTGTTCTGGGATTGATTTGCACTTTTCGCACCAAAGTACGTTCATCATACAGAACGCGTCTCCTTCCTGAGCGTATGACGGCTGTGTGGTCCCATGGTGTTTATACTTGCGTACTGTTGTTTGTACAGATGAACGTAGTACCTTCAGGCATTTGGAAATTTCTCCCAAGGATGTACCAGACTTGTGGAGGTCTACAATTATTTTTCTGAGGTCTTGGCTGATTTCTTTTGATTTTCCCATGATGTCAAGCAAAGAGGCATTGAGTTTGAAGGTAGGCCTTGAAATACATCCACAGGTACACTCAAATGATGTCAATTAGCCTATCAGAAGCTTCTAAAGCCATGACATCATTTTCTGGAATTTTCCAAGCTGTTTAAAGGCACAGTCAACTTAGTGTATGTAAACTTCTGACCCACTGGAATTGTGATACAGTGAATTATAAGTGAAATAATCTCTCTGTAAACAATTGTTAGAAAAATGACTTGTGTCATGCACAAAGTAGATATCCTAAACGACTTGCCAAAACTACAGTTTGTTAACAAGAAATTTGTGGAGTGGTTGAAAAACGAGTTTTAATGACTCCAACCTAAGTGTATGTAAACTTCCGACTTCAACTGTGTGTTGTTTGTTTGTTCTTCCTGCCTGTAAGGGTATTGAGTTGAGAGTGGGGAGTGAGCCAGGTTACTGGGGAGACAGGTTTTGTATTATTACTGCAATCACACCATGCAGACTTGTTGATGACACGGAGGAACAAAGAATGGATGACGGTCAGAAGTATAGATAAATACAGGTCAATGGAAAAGATAAGGAAAATACTGCATGTCAGTCATTGCATACAACAAAAATAGAAAAAACAGAAACCGCAACAATGATCAGGGGAGAGACAAGTGAAATAATCTGTCTGTATACGATTGTTGGAAAAATTACTTGTGTCATACACGAAGTAGATGTCCTATCCGACTTCCCAAAACTATAGGTTGTTAACAAGAAATGTATGGAGTGGTTGAAAAACTAGTTTTAATGACTCCAACCTAAGTGTATTGAAACTTCCGACTTCAACTGTAACTGACACCTTTAACATGGAGATTCAGTCAGTTTTAGAATGGGTAACTAGCAATAGGCTGGTGCTAAATATTTCTAAAACTGAAAGCATAATATTTGGGACAATTCACCCACTCAACCCGAAACCTCGTCTGGATCTATTATTGAATAATATGGTGATTGAGCAAGTTGAGGAGACTAAACTGCTGGGTGTAACCCTAGATAGCAAGCTGTCATGGTCAAAACATATAGACGCAATGGTTACTAAACTGGGTAGTCTGTCCATGGTAAGGTGTTGCTCTGCTTTCTTGACATCTAAATGAACCAGGCAGGTCCTACAGGCCCTAGTTTGGTCGCACCTGGACTACTGCCCGGTTGTGTGGTTAAAAGGTACCAAACTATCTGTTCAAGCAGTTGCCACACAGTTCGGACACTCATCGGTACAACACAAAACATGCAGCCAGAGGTCTCTTCACAGACCCCAGGTCCAGAACAGAAGCTGGGAAAAGCACAGTACTAAATAGAGCCATGACTACATGGAATTCTCTGTCACCCCAGGTAACTCCAACTAGCAATAATACCAGATAAAAAAAACGGATAAACAGATAAAACACCTTAACGCACGACGGGGACTGTGAAGAGACACAGACATTTTTATATATTATGTATTGTATGGACAGTAGTATTATGCGTATTATGTATTTGTGTATTTTATTTGTTGTGTTTTGTTTCCTGTTTGGACCCCAGGAAGTGTAGCAACTGCCTTGGGGATCTTAATAAAACACTAAATGCTAAATACTAAATATTAAATACTAAAGCTGGAGAAACCAGAACAGTGCCCATGTTCAGGGTGATCTGTTGGACAACCGTCAGCGGAAATGACTTCCTTGATTACACCAGCAGAATCCCTCTCGTATTGTAAATACAAAACCACCACCTATTGAAGTGTGTTTTTTAAAGGAGAGGATTCAGCACCCGTTTCAGACAAGTATATTTGATCTGCTTAGATGTGTGGTTTCTAAAATGTCCAGAGGCAGTGAAATCCCCTACTCTCACATTGTGGAGCTGTAACAGGACCAAGAGAAGATCATGTTAGTCCTAACACTATTAGGGCGATGACCTCAGTATTCCCTCATAAACACAGGCATGTGGCTGGTCTGTGTAACTATGTGTTGCTGTCTTTCTCCCTCGCTCTCATTTAACCGCAATTACTATGTCATCGTAAACTATCCTGTAAGGTCAATGTTTGATGTCAGCACATGCGATGTCCAGTCATTTCTTACAGTCAGTTGCCATCACAGTACAGTGTTTCACAGTGTTTCAGTTCCAAGGAATATACAATAAATGGCCGAGATGAGATTTGACCGGTTCGTAAACATATCTGATGTTCTGCAATGTTATTTCGACTCTGTTATGTTGCCTGTTTCATGGTGAGATGTGTCAACTCCTCCCATTCATTAGTCAGGAACTGGAGATGATTAGTGAGAGAGTACTATCCATCTCTTGAGAGCATCAAATGTATTTACAGGTTTTCTTTTCAGACTTGTTTAGCATGCTTCATGTAAGGTGACAGCAGATGTTCCCTATGTGTAGTCTACACCATAATTAAGAATCAATGTTATGCGGTTGAAAACATTTTATAAACTGGGTGGTTGGCTGAAAGCTGTGGTATATCAGACCGTATACCATAGGTATGACAAAATATATATTTTTACTGCTCTAATCACGCTGGTAACCAGTTTATAATAGCAATAAGGCACCTCGGGGGGTTTGTGATATATGGCCAATATACCACAGCTAAGGGCTGTGTCCTAGCACTCGTCGCGTCGTGTGTACGAACAGCACTTAGCTGTGGTATATGCCATATACCACACCCCCTCGGGCCTTATTGCTTAAGTATATCATTACAAGCATCATCCAAAATTGTCATAAAGATTTTACAGCAACACCCTATGTGGAGCAGGGGAAAAGTGTTTAGGGCTGTATCATGTCACATCACTTAGCCACATGTCGCACCCTCTGCCTGCGTGGGCTTGTTCCACCGACGAGCCCAACAGCCTTCTCTGTGGTCATTAGCAACATTAGCTGCTAATGAAGGGTCTCTTCAGATAAGCAGTGCCTAATTAAGGGCCTTCTCTGATTCTCTCAGCCCCCATTTCTCCCTGTCTCTCTCTCGACAACATGGCGTAAAAAAGTTTCACGCCGACCTCTCAACCCGGCCCCCGTTCAGAGGAGTTGGAGTTTAAACACTCGAACGGAATTACCTCGCTCCCAGAGGAACGACTTTCTCATTGGAAAGTGTGGACGCGCACTTTGGAAAGGGTTTAATTAGTGCTAATTACTTTGTTTTGTTTCCACACTTTGGTGGTTATAGCCGAGAGGCTGTGTGACTCCATAGGCCCACTGTTCTCTCTCTTGCTCTCTGTGAAAACACATTAGTGACTGTTAACAGAGTGTTTGGACTATTGAACGTTTGCCGCTCCTGTAACATCCATTTTCATATGCTGACTGACATCACCAGGATCGGAGCCAGTGGCGATGTGCGTCCCTGTGTCTCTTTGTAAGTCCATTGACCTGTCTGTATGTGTTCTGGTTTCATCTGTTCTGAAATAGTTCTTCTGTCTGTGCGATATGTTGTTCTGTAGTCTTTGTCTGCTGTATGTCTTTTTAACTTTGCTTACTCAGGCTGGTGGAGAGTGTTAATTAGCCCCCTGCAGGGCAGATGAAATGTGCGGTCTGAGTCACTATGGGATGCAGCAGCAGGCCACACTAGCACATGGCTGGTGGGATCCTGCTGGCTGACACACGCACGCACGCACGCACGCACGCACGCACGCACGCACGCACACACACACACACACACTCAACTAACCTTGTGGGGACAAACAATTAAGTCCCATTCAAACTCCTATTTTAGCTAACCCCTAACCCTAAATCAAACCCTAACCCTAAACCAAACCCTAACCTTAATCCTAAACCGAACCGTAGCTCCTAACCCTAACCCTAAAACTAATTCTAACCCTAACCCTAAACCAAACCCTAACCCCTAACCCTAAATCAAACCCTAACCCTAACCCAAACCTTAACCTTAATCCTAAACCGAACCGTAGCTCCTAACCCTAAAACTAATTCTAACCCTAACCCCCCGAGAAATAGCATTGGACCTTGTGGGGACTAACAAAATGTCCCCATTTGGTGAAATTGTTGTTTTGTTTACTATTAAACACGTCCACACACACACACACACACACACACACACACACACACACACACACACACACACACACACACACACACACACACACACACACACACACACACACACACACACACACACACACACACACACACACACACACACACACACACACACACACACACACACACACACACACACACACACACACACACACACACACACACACACACGTCCACGCACACTCTTATATACTGTAACACACCTTCACTTGTCATATGATGTCACGGGTAGCCTGAGGGGTGGTCTGGTGTGTGTGTGTGTGATTCTGCCCCTCTGACCCAAGACGCACTCCAGGGGTGCTTCGGATCCCTGTGGGGCCTGTCAGAGTCCACATATCACATTGGCCGTACTCAGTACTTACAGTACTGCCCAGAGGGGTTTCCCAATAGAAAATACATTTGTACATGTAGAAAGTGGGTCAGAACAGAACGTGTGCCTGCCCGGCCCCATGGGAGCCTCGGCAGCAGGGACTAAATAACTAAAGGAGTGCTGCTGAGACAACATAGTCCAGTCTCAGCATCATCCTCGGAACAAGACCTACTTTATCAACACAAGACTGCCCTGAAGGGATGAATTCACAGAGTGGGACTTGACGTTGGACCTTTTGACTGACCACACTACCCAGTCATTTTGCCTGATACTAATCAGAATGGGATTGGGAATGAATGTGGAGCGCCGTTACAACTAGGGAGTGGTTATAACGCTTCTCAGAGTCCTAAAGGTGTATGTGGCGGCACAGCAGTGTTCTAGAACAGTGGTTCCCAACCAGGGGTACTAGGACCATCCACAGGGAGTACTTGAGAAGACTCGTGAGACCATAGGCTTACTGGTAAAAATACACACGATGGGGTACTTTAGGGGGTTCCTCCGAGCAGAGCAAAATTCAGTTGGTGGTAGAGTAACCGAAAAAGGTTGGGAACCACTGTTCCAGAATACTGAACTGTTGGCTTTCATACTTTTGGAATTCTCAGCACGTCTCAAGCAATTTTTCCAACCGTCACCAAAATTCAGATGAATAGACAACGCGTGAATGGAGCCCCATTGGTTCAGAATTCTGTGGAGGTGCGTGGTTGGGCTATGCGTAAAACTCCCCCTTTACTGTATTTGAGTTTACATTGATAAAGTGATGGAGTGATGATCACTATGCTACACACATAATCTCCTTCGGGGGGCCACGCCATGTACCTCATTTTCTTCGTATCAGAAGTATTCAGTTACACATGAAGTTGTGACACTGGGATCGTCCACTGTGCTTATCTGAGCTTGACACTAACCACGGTGACGACCCACAGGCCGCACCACGTCCTTTCAGCGTGGGTAATTGGGTAATATTTGGTTGATATGTTGACATTACAACCTATTTTCACCCTTTCAAAAAGACAGCCAAAAGTTTGCCGAATTCCCAATGACCATGCTTTCAACCATTTAGAAAGCACAAGAAAATTCTAATGGGAATACAATGTCAGATATAGAACAATTTCATGTGTTATCACTGTGCTTCATCTAATAGCACAACCAAATGACTTGGATTGGAGATTATTAAAGTACATTGTGTAAGTGATTAATGCCGTTCGAGATTCCGCGCAGACTATTACAGCAATTGTGAAGATCTCCACAGACCTGCGACCTTCGCATGCAATCTTTCAAATGCACGCTTTCTAGGATTACGTAAGAAGACATTTATTGTTACAGTAGCCTCAAAATGTGGCCATGAATATGTTACTCATTTTAAAGTTGAATAAACACTGATACATTAGTTTGTATGCCATTTACCAGGTCTTGTTTCGGGTATCCTTAATAAGCTGTTTACTGCATTGCAAAACTGATATTGAATTGTGTTTGGTTGATTTTTAGTTGAGATGGAGACTTTAATCCAACATATTGTATTATTAACTTGTAGATTTCATTTGAAATCAACCAAAGCTTGAAACCCTATGCTTAAATGTATTGCCTATGTTTAGTTGAATCCTGGGTTGAATTTAACACAATAGCTGTTGATGACTTCCCAAAATTCTACATAGGCCGAAATAGTATCTTTGATGATATATGAGTGATAAAGTATGGGTACAGTTAAGTTACTCTGTTAAACCTACCCTTTGGAACAGTGAATCTATTAAGTGTACATTTCTCAACAATCATTCTCATGATAGCACACTGGTAACAGTCAGTGACAAATATAGCAAAACCCTGGATGAGAGACCAAAGGGATAGCTTTAGATAGATGAACTCCCCAGTAGTAGGTGCTGCCAAGCCTATAGCTTTTTCTTATAGTGGATATTACGTTGAAGATCTGACGTTGTTTCAAAGGTACAAATTCAACATATTTTATTCAAGGTTTGTCTATGTTGAAAATTGGTTACCTTGATGACATAATCCTGTGGTTGAAATGTCACCCTCAAAACAATGACTTTTTTCAAATCTAATGTATTTTCCACGTAGATTCACAATACGTTGACAAATTACATTGAAACAACGTTGATTTAACCAGTTTGTGCCCACACTCTTAGAAAAAACTGTGCTAAGTAGAACCATACAGGGTTGTTCGGTTTGTCCCCATAGGGAAACCCTTTTTGGTGCTGGGTAGAACCCTTTACAGAGGGTTCTATCTAGAACCCTTTATGTAGGGCTCTTGAAAGAACCCCCTGTATATGGTTCTACCTAGAGCCCTCTATGAAGGTTTCTGCTTAAAACCCTCTATGAAGGGTTCTACCAAGAACCATTTTATAATCTAAAGGTTCTTCCTAGAAACATCTATGAAGGGTTCTACCGAGAACCCTTTTATCTTTGGAGGGTTCTTCCTAGAACCTTCCATGGACAGTTCCACCAGCCTTATTAGCCTTTAAAATTGTACTATTTATGACAATACGTTACATATATCATAAAGGCCTTTCTTTGAGGGCGTTGTTATACCCTAACACAGTGGTGTTAGGAATCTCCTGGTTCACAGGCCACATCAGGCCTACAAGTCACATTATGCTGGCTTGCAAAGTGATGTATAATTCCTATTGGAAGCCAGCCAGAGTTAGGATATCCAACAAGTGGAATTGCAACCTGCATTCAGAATGACTGCCAGTGTAGGCAAGATTGAATAGTGAGAATACCTCAATCATCTTAACTGGAAAAACCATCTCAGTAATGGGTGCAAAAAATCTAATTACGAACAGTTTAGAAAACTGGATGCTATTTTGAAAACTGCATGTTATTTATCTTTATGTAGCATTAATGTATCAACCAATCAATGCAAAAACAACAGATATTACAGTAAAACAAACAATTCTTAAAACGTCCCTGCAATGGAGCATGCTGGAAATATATATGGTTCTATATAGAACATTTCTTGCCTTCCAAATAATCATTAAAAAAAACGTTCTTCCAAAAACTGTTATTAGGATGTTATAGGTTCTAGGTAGAACTCTTTGCCTTACAAAGAACCCTTATCTTCCAAAAAATTGTTATTCTGATCAAAACAGTTCTTGGTAGAACCCTTTCCCTCTGCAAAGAACCTATTTGGAACCGTTTTTTTAAAGAGTGCAGTGGGTAATGACATTAACGACAATGAAATAAAACAACGAGGTCAGCCCTCCCAGAGTGATCTGGCTTTTAAGACTATGTGAAATGATGTGATCACATTACTAATGAAACCTCTATGACTCAGGTGGTTGGGAAACCTCTCTGACTCCGTGTCAGGTGGTTGGGAGTGGTGAGGAGGTTTAATTGAAACAGCACTCTGAAAGGCCCTCGTGCTTTTGACAACGAACCCTGGCTCTCTAAAGAGGTTGTTGTCAGAGCTATGCCTGCATGACGATCATAGGCTACACCTCATTATTGCAGCAGACTAACATTCAAAAATGGGTCTAAAACTGTTGAACATAGTCTGGGTCGTATTCACTAGGAACGAAACAGAAGCAAATGGACTGAAACGACAAGGGACTACCTGAAACTTGTTTGTCGTTTTCAGGGGACAAAGTTAAACAGACATACTAAACTGGTCTTACACAGTAATGTGCTGTGTTTCAGTTACAGCAACAGTTGGGAATGTTTCAAATCAGTCTCCAGGGTCACGAGGAGGTTTCACGTATCGTCATGACACCAAGAATACCAAGCCCGTGTCATCTGGCATTGTGCTGCTAGTATTCCCAATGAGCGTGTTGATGATCATACGGTACACACTCTGCTCACTCACCACTTACACTTCGATGGGTTGGCGTGCATGGAAATGTTAACATGCTATCCATGATGAGTACGACTAGAAATGTACCGATGTCATTAGGGTCCAGAGAGGCCTGCTGGTATTCACAACAGTACTCATACTCCCACCTGTGGTTACGTTCTAAACGTCTGTGACCAGCTTAGGCTACTAACTGACCACCAAACCAAACCGTCCTCCAGATCCAATGTTGATAAATGACATTTGGGCATCATTGGAGTTCTAACCAGGTCGATACATCAACAACCCCACGGACCACATGGTCTGCTCTGTGCGCCACCCCACAAAATCTCAGAGCACCACTCCGACTTCATCACAGTCAAACGCAGGAATGTCACGAAAGCCTTCGTCGTGGACGCGTACAGAGAGCGGCACGTGAGCAGTCAGGGAGGTCCGGAGCAGTCACATCATCTAGAATGGTGGCCTGAAGGGCTGGAGGGAAATGATTTTCACTCTTTCACTTACAGATTACCTACAGATGACCCACTTCTTCTATTCTACTTCAACCTCTTCAAAGACGATCAATGCTACCTGAACTGTCGGATAATCCTACATGACATAAAATAGAAACCGTAAATGTGAACACAGGTTTGTATATGAAGGCGGCTCTGAGTATAAACGATTGTGCCTTCTTTTTTTTCTCCCTCTGTCGCTCCCTATTATTAGAGGTGGAATTCTGATCCTTGTGTGAGTGGCTATCGGAAAGAGCCGACTGGGACGCTTTTGAAGTCTGCCGATCGATCAACACCAATCTGGGGTGAAATTGGAGAGCAGGGCCAGCATGCATAAACTCTTCCTCTTCCTCTTCCTCTGACACCAGCGTTGAACAGCCTAGACGATCTGGAGGGAGATGTGATATGATGTGGCCAGACAGGGGAAATGAAAGGGAGGAATGGATGGGCATGGTTCTGTTGGGCTCACTGGGTCTTACAGTGACACGTGACAGACGTTGGAGGTAAGGAAATAGACAGACGTGGAGAGAAGTCCTTCTTTCGGTTCAGTAATTTACCGGCATCGTATACAGTAGATACAAGGTAAGAAAGAGCAGAAATCTTGTGTGAGTGAGAGAGCGTTGCCCCGATAGCAACAGGAACCGTGGAGATGTTGTAGTAATTTATTAAAACACAGAATTACAAGCCTGTACTCCATTCTTCTCAATATGCTTCTATTGTTCCCGTGTGCCATCAACCATGCTCCCTGCCATGTACAAAGACGAGCAGACAGAAATTACATTTTTCGCTTTTGCCATCTCTCTCTCCGCCACGGCTCCACAGGTCTAATTGAAGTGGTTAATTAACTAGAAAAACACATAAACACTTTTCCAGGACGTTAGGAGATCTGGGGATGAGTGCGTGTGAAAGGGTTAATAAAAGCGTCTGAAGTGCATTATGTTTCCTCTCCCGCCATCGCCCCGGGAGACGGAGAGCGTGACGGCCGCCTGGCCACAGGTGTGCAGGTGCAAACATGAAGCCAGCCAATTGGACAGTTTTAATTTGTTTTCTGGCGCAACGCTCCGCCAAGTCCAGGAAACGACACGAGAGCTAATGTGTATAGTTGAAAAGAAATGTCATCAGAACAATGTTTTATGTGGCATTTTATGGCATCTCTCATAAAGATGTGAGGGGAAACAGACACAGACGCGAGCTCGTGTACACACGCATACACATAACTACATACCTTATTTTGCATGCACGCACGCACGCACGCACGCACGCACGCACGCACGCACGCACGCACACACACACAGGAGCAGAGAGATTAAGCCATATGCTTTGGCTCTGATGGAGACACAGTAGGTGACGGAGAGAGAACAGAGATACAGCAGATACTCATCAATCCAGTAGTCTCACACACACACACACACACACACACACACACACACACACACACACACACACACACACACACACACACACACACACACACACACACACACACACACACACACACACACACACACACACACTTAAACACGTCCACACACACACACACACACACACACACACACACACACACACACCTCATTGAAGTCCTTTTAGAGAAGCAGACCATAGAGTGACAGAGAGGGGGAGAGTGTAGGGCATTGTCAGGGGCCTGCTGCGTGTGTCCACATTTCAGTACCAGCTCACCAGTGGAACCGAGGGACAGAGCCACCTTGGTCTCAGGCATACAATCCCTCACTTATGCTTGCCATCTGATTCAGAACCCAACAACCCCACCATTCTAACTGCCATCGCACAATGGGATGAATGTCTCTGACTAAATGGAGAAAGTGACAGTGTGTGTGTGTTAAAAAATATGTGGGAAGCCTTTGGGACAGGCCTTGTTTTGAGTAAAAATGTCCCACTCTTGCCTTCTGAAGAAATCCCGCACTACTCGGGTGGCAAACATACAGTATATCTTTCTCTTTGTTAACATTCACATTGTTGACATTCTGCCTCTTGTTATGGGACTGCTCACCCTTTTTAAAGCTGCTTGAGCAGACTGTGGGCTCCATTGTACTGTAGCAGTTTGGGATGAAGTATGTGCGGCCGTTGCGTAAGCTACACCTCAAGGGCCATACCTCCCACCACATTCCCCAGAATGGGAACAATCGGTCCAAGTGTCCGCTAAACGGCCTAACCATGGGACAACAGTGTCTTATCCCTCAGAACGGAGGGTGGGAGGGATGGATGGAAGGATGGATGAAGGAAGGAAGGTAGCGGGGCATTATCATCTGCCCCAGAGAGTGCCTGACCGGCCTGGTGTGGGTATCAGTGGGCGTGGCGGGCATTGTCTTCTCATTCTCTCCTAACAAAGGCATATTTTCCCAGTGCCCATGCATTCCACGAACAAGTGTCACACTGTCCTGAAGGATCGAACGGTGGTGAAGGCAAGGTCAGGAGACAAAACAATGTTTCACTGGCCCAGTCAAAGGACAGAAGGACAGTTAGTGTCAGCAAAGTGATACTTCTGACTTCTTCCCATCCACAGATCTCTGTCTCCTTCTGTCCCCTCTGTTTCTGGCTCCTTCTCTCCGTTTCTGGCGCCTTCTCTCCGTTTCTGTCACCTTCTCTCTGTTTCTGTCTCCTTTTCTCTGTTTCTGTTTCCTTTCTGTTTCTCTCATACTTTCGAGGTGTCTCTTCCACTGTCAGACACTCACCTTAGGCTATCACTAGATTCACTACATTATTTGTTTTCTACAGCAGTCTTGTTCCAATTATGGCAGAACATTGTGTATTAGAAAGCAAAACTAAGACCTCCCCTAAACTCTTATTTATGTAAATGCCTCCAATGTACAAAACTCTCTCTGTCTCTCACATATACACACACACCACTAGACATTCCCAAAATCCCCCCTCTTCCGTCTCCCACTTTTACTAGACTAATCCCTCAGCCTCACACCATGTGTAGTGTCCAGATCATTGCACAAACCACTAAAGTGTTACTGCGTGTTTCTCACAGCCAGCGGTTCAGCCCCATTTAAAGAAAACAGGAAAATCTATATTTCTTATTAGGAATCCCTGCTGATGTGCCTGAGGCTTGGCTTTTTCATCGCTTTTCTCCTTTGTGCTGTTGGAGGATACACAGAAGGACAGTCTCTCTAGGAGAGTTCATGCTATTGTACGTTTTTTCCTCTATTTGTACTGTACCAGAAAAAGTATGGATTCTGCTTTTAACAAATGTGGTACGGTATATCCTTTTTCATGGAAGGGAAATGTGTTGATTGTTGTGAATCTGCAAACATATTGATTTCAAGAGTACATATGCACCTGGATTCATGTTGGGCTCCCGAGTTGCGCAGCGTGTCTAAGGCACTGCATCTCACTGCTTGAGGTGTCACTACAGACATGCTGGTTCAAATCCAGGCTGTATGACAACTGGCTGTGATCGGGGGTGGTGGTGCACAATTGGCCCAGTGTTGTCTGGGTTTGGCTGGTGTAGGCTGTCATTGTAAATAAGAATTTGTTCTTAACTGACTTTATTACGCAACGGCGTGCGTAACCGTGGAAGGAGAAACCATTACACTTTGATTGAAGTTCCATATCTGAGGAATAGCTTCAACCTGCATTTTACATGCTTCCATTTTAAAAGTTGCTATCTGCAGGAGCAGTCTGGTTTAAGTGCAATTCTCATGGGTGCACTGCTGTATCCTACCATCACCACAGTAGAGTCAGTGTAATAGTTGGCTACACTCGAGCGTCTGTATCCTGGTGACTTTGAAAACACTGCTGCTTCAAAGTCACAGATAAAAGACAGATTAGGGAAACACTGCGACACACAAGGAGCATTCTGGGTGATGGGAAATCAGAGGCCCAACCCTTTCTAAAGACTGTGATAGATACACTATAAAATACATCGAGAGGGAGAAAAGGGGGGGAAGAAAACTCCTCCCAACACAGACAGAGGTGGTGTCCTTGCTAGGAATAATTGGTCTGTTTCTTCTGTTTCCCCCTGGGTCCATCCCTCCTTCCCTCTCCTTCACTCCACTCTCTCGTTCTCCCTCTATAAAATTGTTTACTGGGGACAGTGGCAGGGGCATTGAAAGAGGGAAAGTGGGTGCAGGCTTTCATTGTGATTGATTGAGAGGGCCATGGCCCTTATTAAAAAAACATGAAAAAATATAGTGATAAAACATATGTAAAAAAAAAACATGGTTTTCGGACACATGTAGAGTATAATCTACATCTCGCCGTGATTGGGAGTCCCATAGGGCAGCGCACAATTGGCCCAGCGTCGTCCGGGTTTGGCCGGGTTTGGCCGTCATTGTAAATAATATTTTTTTCTTAACTGACTTGCCTAGTTAAATAAAGGTTAAATAAAATGTATGAACACATGTATGAACAAATCACGTGAAAAATGTTATGTAAAAAAAAATATATATTCCACATGAGGTTTCACATGGATTTATCATGAACATTTTTCACGTTTGAACAAATCAAATGAAAAATGTAACGTGAAAACTAAATTCATAGGTGGTTTTACATGGATTTTTCACATGACTCACACGTGTTTTCCCAACATTTCAGGTGTGCTTTTGTAACTGGCTAGATTAGAACCAAGGTCTCCCAGGGGAGAAGCTAATGTCTTAACCATTAGACCAAATGTGCCAACACTTTTCCAAGGTGTATTTATTATCAATTTCTCTCAATCTCAGAATATTGACTATTCCCTTTAAAATATGTCTGTCAAACATTTAAAAGTGTAATCAAGTTAATTGCAGGATTTGTTGTGGTTAATCACGATTGATCTTACATTTTGAAGTTGCTCAAATTGAGCTGTGATTCAAGATTTTTTTTATACAAAAAACAATACAAGAATATTGCCATTTTGATTTAGTCCAAAGTAATGTTAAGCAAAATAAGGTCAATTGATAAAGCACACTTTAACATCAATGTCAACATGTTCTGACATTGCATTGTTGTTATTAGCTGTATAGATTCTAGATGATTTAGGATGTTTTTAGTGTATTTTGAACACTTTCAGACAATGCGATAATTTTTTAAAATTCAGTAAAAATAAAAAATAAAGTTTAATTCAGTTAACTGATTACCTCTGACAGCAATACTTTTTACATGTTTAAAAGGATAAATAAGGAGACACGGAGCTCTAGCTTTTCTGTTCTTTTCACTGTTGTTCCATCGGTCTCTGAACAACATATGAAGAAATCATTATTTATAACATACTTCAATTATTATATTCAGGTAGGCTAAGTTAGCTTTTTATAGAATGGAATTACAAAATGTGCAATTCCATATGTGGAAACATTGGTACTGCAACATGTTACCGCCCCCTTTTCACATCTGAAGAGAATAACACTATTTCATTGCCACATGTGAACTTGCAATTCCACATGTGAATGTTCGATTTTCACATGTGGCGTTTTCTTACATGTGAAACTGCCAATGAGATTTTCACATGTGATCACATGAACTTACAATTCCACATGTGAACGTGAGATATCAAATTTTCACCTGTGACCGTTTTTCACGTGAAGCCACAAATTTAACATGTGCGACTGCAATTCACGTGAGGTGAAAACATGTTTTTCTTTTCATATGTGAAAAGGTGGTGTTAACATGTTAATTCTAAATGTAATACATGTGACATTTTTTTTTACAATTGGCCCAGTGTCGTTAGGGTGGCCGGGGTAGGCCGTCATCGTAAATAAGAATTTGTTCTTAACTGACTTGCCTAGTTTAAAAAATGTTTAAAAAAATAAAAAATAACTCGAAACACGATGAACCAATTAGGAGTCTAAAGATGTTAGGGCAGGCAGCGACACATGGCTGATTGATGATTGCCTATTGGTCAGCGGTGCTAAGGATGGATTGTGTTTGTGTGTGCCTATATGCCTATGTGTGTGTGTTTGATCTTACATAAGATTCCTGCTGCTTTCTAATTAAGTTATGATTGCTTGCTCTGAATCCAAGGCATTTTCTCCACTTTGAACAAGCTCCTCACACAGTCACTGTAACAGATGTGATCATACTTCGTAACTCGTTTGCGTTGTGTTTGTCAAGAAAAGGAATGTCAACCAGCGGTCCCAGTTGATCTGTAGTTTATTCTGTGACAATAGATAAAGAACAGCACATTAGATGTACATAGCTTGATGATGTTGATGGCTGTAAACACAGTATTAACATAAATCACTTGCATGTTAATATCAGATTGGGTTGTAATCAATAATCATAACAATTACAAAAATGTGACAACATACAATAGGTTAAAAAAAAAATTAAGTACCTGTGGCAATAAATAAAGGGCAGCACATTAGACGTGCATCTCTTGATGATGTTGATATTTAACCTTTATTTAACAGGCAAGTCAGTTAAGAACAAATTCTTATTTACAGATGTATTGTAATTGAGTAGCTTTTCTGAGTACAAAGTCAGTAATTTTACTTCTACTTGAGTAAAATTTTATGCAAGTAACAGTATTCTACTTGAGTAGGATATTTCAGTACTATTTCCACCCCATTGATTTTAAATGTTAATACTATATATATATTTTACCAATCCTTTGTTTTATTTATTTTTTTTTTTACAGATGTGCATTGTTGCAACTCATAAAATAAATTAACTTAGTTCCTACTGTACATTCATTTCCTATTTTACCTTTTCAATGTAATGCATGGAAAATATTATGTTTAACAATGTTCAGGTAAGCTCAGCAAAATTATGTATTTATCAAGGTAATGTTTTATTTTAAAAGCAACTCAATTACATTTACTCAGCCATTTTTTAAATATCAACTTTATGTTAACTTGAGTAGTTTTTACACCAGTAATTGTACTTCTACTTGAGTAAAATGTCATTAAAAGTAACAATACTTCTACTTGGGTAGGATATTTCAGTACTCTTTCCACCCCTGTTGATGGCTGTATAGTAGATTGTAGCATGAATCTGTAACAACAAGGCTGTGTTTACACAGGCAGCCCAATTCTGATATTTTTTTCACTAATTTGACTTTTGACCAATCAGATCAGCTCTGAAAAATATATAAGGTGAAAAGATCTAATGTGATTGGTCAAAAGACCAATTGGCACATTGAAGTCAACCCAGATTGGGCCAGTGTTGCCAATTTAGCGACTTTATTGCTATATTTAGCGAGTATTCAGACCCCTCTAGCGACACATTTTCAGAAAAGTGACTAGCGACTTTTTCTGGTGTTATTGGAGACTTTTGGAGACTCTGAAAGCACATATCATTTGGTTAACTATCGACCCGGGCCAGGTCGATTAGAAAGGCCTGCTCGCTGAAGTGTTTCAGGGAGCGTTTGATAGTGATGAGTGGAGGTCGTTTGACCGCTGACCCATTACGGATGCAGGCAATGAGGCAGTGATCGCTGAGATCTTGGTTGAAAACAGCAGAGGTGTATTTAGAGGGCAAGTTGGTTAGGATGATATCTATGAGGATGCCTGTGTTTACGGCTTTGGGGTTGTACCTGGTAGGTTCATTGATCATTTGTGTGAGATTGAGGGCATCAAGCTTAGATTGTAGGATGGCCGGGGTGTTAAGCATGTCACAGTTTATGTCACCTAGCAGCACGAGCTCTGAAGATAGATGGGGGGGCAATCAGTTCACATATGGTATCCAGAGCACAGCTGGGGGCAGCGGGTGGTCTATAGCAGGCGGCAAAGGTAGAGTTCAAATTGTTTGGGTACAGACCTGGATAGTAGGACAGAACTCTGCAGGCTATCTCTGCAGTAGATTGCAACACCGCCCCCTTTGGCCGTTCTATCTCATCTGAAAATGTTGTAGTTAGGGATGGAGATTTCAGAGTTATTGGTGGTCTTCCTAAGCCAGGATTCAGACACGGCTAAGACATCCGGGTTGGCAGAGTGTGCTAAAGCATTGAATAAAACAAACTTAGGGAGGAGGCTTCTAATGTTAACATGCATGAAACCAAGGCTTTTGTGGTTACAGAAGTCATCAAAATAGAGCGCCTGGGGAATAGGAGTGGAGCTAGGCACTGCAGGGCCTGGATTCACCGCTACATCACCAGAGGAACAGAGGAGGAGTAGGATAAGGGTACGGCTAAAAGCCATGAGAATTGGACGTCTAGGACGTCCGGAACAAAGAGTAAAAGGAGCAGGTTTCTGGGCGCGATAAAATAGATTCAAGGTATAGTGTACAGACAAAGGTATGGTAGGATGTGAATACAGTGGAGGTAAACCTAGGCAGTGAGTGATGATGAAAGAGATATTGTCTCTAGAAACATCATTGAAACCAGGTGATGTCATCGCATGTGTGGGTGGTGGAATTGAAGGGTTGGATAAGGTATAATGAGCAGGGCTAGAGGCTCTACAGTGAAATAAGCCAATAAACACTAACCAGAACAGCAATGGACAAGGCATTTAGACATTAAGGAGAGGCATGGAGGTGCCAGTTGAATAACTTCCTCTGGCAGATAACGTCTGTATTCCAGTCGTGAAGGCCCGGTGGGGCTCCGCATCGGCAGTAAAACAGGTCCGTATAGGTGATTGTAGCCCAGGAGTTGCTGATGGAACTCTTCAGCTGGCTAGCTCCGGGATAATTGGTGTTTGCTCCGGAATCAACGTTAGCCAATAGTCACTCGGATAGCAGCTAGTTAGCTGCAAGATCCAGGTGTAAATGTCCAGAGCTTGCGGTAGAAATCTGGGGATATGGAGAGAAAATAGGTCCGGTATGCTCTGGTCTCGCGTTGTACAAAACTGGCAATAGCTTTCCGAGCTAAAGGATAGCTGATGACCGCTAGCCGTGGTTAGCTGAATATTAACGTTAGCTAGTGAGCTGGCTAACTTCTGGCTAGCTTCTGTTGTGGATTTCGGATACGAGGTGAATAATACTTTTGGGAAGAAAAATACATAAATCATCAAGGACCATTGATTTGATTTTCAAAACCAGGCAGCATCCACACGATCCGCTGAGGTACTGTATAACATGTTTGAGAAATGAGTACCGTCACAATCAGCTTTGCTGTAGATAAGCCATACTAAGTGTGTTTATCCTAGTCTACGGGATCGGTGTGTGTGTGTCCCCCGCGGGACGGTTGAGCTAACGTAGGCTAATGCGTTTAGCATGAGGTCCCAGGACATAGACATATCTGATATGGGCAGAAAGCTTAAATTCTTGTTAATCTAACTGCACTGTCAAATTTACAGTAGCTATTACATTGAAAGAATACCATGCTATTGTTTGAGGAGAGTGCACAATTATGAACTTGAAAATGTATTAATAAACCAATTAGGCATATTTGGGCAGTCTTGATAAAACATTTTGAACAGATATGCAATGGTTCATTGGATCAGTCTTAAACTTTGCACATACACTGCTGCCACCTAGTGGCCAAAATCTAAATTGCGCCTGGGCTGGAATAATCATTATGACCTTTCTCTTGCATTTCAAAGATGGTATAAAAAAGCATATTTTTTTCATTGTATTATCTTTAACCAGATCTAATGTGTTATATTCACCTACATTAATTTTACATTTCCACAAACTTCAAAGTGTTTCCTTTCAAATGGTATCAAGAATATGCATATCCTTGCTTCAGGTCCTGAGCTACAGGCAGTTAGATTTGGGTATGTCATTCTAGGCGAAAATTGAAAAAAAGGGTCGGATCCTTAAGAGATTTTATAACTGACATACTTTAAAAAGTGTGCGCTCTCTCCAGGAGCAGTCAGAATTCTCTCAAAGTTTTTCACAACCTCCTCTGAATATACAGTGTTGTGACCCGCCTCAGGCAATGAGATTGTTCAAAGGCAGCAGGCAAACTCTGAGCCCCTTAGTGCTATGGGGAGGGCTGTGACACAGCATGTTGGAGTGCTAAACCGAAAGATAGACAAATCACAATATACAGGATCAAAGATTTTGTGTTTTCTTGAAAAAATAAAAACTGCCTGTCTGTCTTCCTGTGTTTGTTTGTTCCTATACCTGTGGAAATCTGTATATTTGTGAATGTGCATTTGAGTGGGTGTTTTTGTATACATATGTGTATGTGCAAGTGCAGTGATTATTTTCCTATCCAACTGTGGGTGATGTGAATAGCCATAGTTGATGGAAAGCCATATTAGCTGGCTCAAGGGAATATGTTTATCTGTTGTCAGTGTTGCAGCAAACATAGATCATTGACATTTAAATGAACAGCAACAACAATCCAAGATGGGAAAAAAAAGCGTAATTACATTTTTACCTTTGCGAGAGATAGACTTGATTTGGTTAACCGGGGAACATCAGAGGGAATCAGAGCGCCTGCTCAGGACTCTATGATGAAGCTCTGGTCTAATGTGTGCTGACAGCTGAATGGCTTGTGAACAGAGGACAGGGCCCACGCTCTGTGGACTGATACATATTCAGGCCACTGAAAAATCAACAAAACATACCTAAACCAGGTCAACGTGGGCCACTTATTTTTTCGCAGAGATCAGCACTGTGATTAATACACCTCAACACAATTCCCAGTACTGGGTTGCAATGCCTACCAGGGAAAACCTCTCACTAGTACCATAGAAGGAACTGCTCTTGCACTGACAACATCTAACTGGTCGGCTCATTTGCACAGGGCTACAGTGTATGAGCAGCCATGTATGGTGTAATCAGCAGAATAATGGTTCGCTGGGTTCCTGCATAGGGAGTGTGTGTGTACGTACATGCATGCATGCGTGTGCACGTGTGTTATCTAAACGGTGCCTGTTTGGGCTACAGGCTCCACACTAAAGCAATGAAAAGCGAGTTATGTTTGGAAATTCTCCACCACAGCAGCACTCATGTCACACTTAACTACTGTATCTCAGCGGTGCTATATGTCTTCCCCTAACTGGCCACGAGGGTTAAATGCAGCAAACACCCACCCACACTTCCCACCAATCGTTCACATGATGTTTCTGGCATTGGTCTCCTTATCTCGTAGAATGAGAACAGCCCTTTGGTGCTGGCCAAACAGCGCTGTCACAGGGTTTGGATCCAGTTTTCCCTCACAGCCTTCAACTCACTGCAGTCCCCAGGCCATTTTCTTTTTGGCCTTTTACAACTCCCAGCATGCCCATTTCACTCTGGCCTCCAAATGCAAAGGCCTGGTTTTCCACACCGGGCCCCTTCTTTCTCCCATGAAATGTTGTCCTATCTCCTTTAGGCATCTGAATGGATGGAAAAGATCGCCTTAATCAGATGGAGTGAGTTGAATTCCTATGCAATGAGGGTTATGAATAGTCATTGTGGGTGAAAACATGCAGACCATGTTTTGTTCTCCTCCATTGTGGAGGAGAAATCAGAAGTCTATCTGAGGTCTCGCTCTCTCTCCGGGGCTAATAGTGCACCAGCTACATCTTAACCTAGCTGTACACGGAGAGAGACGCCTTTAGGTGTAGTGATTGTGAGAGAAAAAAAATGATGTGTCCTGTCCATTTCATCATCGCGATTAACCTAATTCTATTTCTGTGGCCGCCATGTCCCAAAGGACTAGTGATTATCACAAATCCATATATAAGGAAGACAACATCTGTGTATTCCTCTCTTTGACATTTTTCATACACTCTTATCACAGTAGTGAGTGTGTACTTTTTCATACTTGTTTTCTTCACACTGGCGCCCTGTGGGAATCAAACCCACAATCCTGGCATTGCAAGTGCCATGCTCTACCAACTGAGCGACACAGGACACCCTTCATCGGTCCTTGTGAGCTGGGGTAGAGCTGCTTCCTCCTGTAGGCTGAATAGATTACTACACTAAAAATGCCCCCAGAGTTATCGCTCACGGTTACCAATCTCTCATACCACACACTCTTCCTCAGCTCCCTCCCTCCCCATCTGATGCTGTGACGTCTGGGATGCTGATAGCATCTCTGGCTCGTGTTTAGACTGCCTGCTCCTGTTGTTTCTGTCTCTGATGGTGCTGAGTGTGTGTGTGGGCAATACAATGAGAAGCATGCTTGCTGCCATATCAATTACAATGAACACCATCACATGAAATATCATGTCATTTTTACATGGTCAAATCTGTACTATCTTATTGGGAAAATGTCAGAAGATATACACAGTTCGGCCATTTTCCACATCAGTCTGAGTCGATCAGAAACCCATTTTCCTCTGTTTTAGTAGATACGTTTAATTTAGCTGGGAACGGTAATGGTGACACATGATGCAGAGGAGTACCATAAATTTGCCTGAGAGAAAATTGTACTGTTTGGCATTCCTCCCTAGCTTATCAAGCCATAAGCCTTTCTTCACTTGACATCCTTTACAAAAACCCCCACAAATTTGCAGTTTCACATGTGAAATTACATGTTCACAGGACTGCAGTAGAGAGAGACAGCAGTTTTAAGTTCCACGGAGTCCACATCGCAGAGGACTTGTCATGGACCAAGAGCACCACCACTCATCAAGAGAGCACAACAGCGTCTCTACTTCCTAAGGTGGCTGAAGACGTTTGGCATGCCGCCCAAGTCCTCTCCAAATACTACCACTACACAATCAAGAATGTCCTGACTGGTTGCATCGCGGCCTGGTATGGGAATTGATTCGTCCACGACCTCAAGGCCCTCCAGCAGGTGGTGAAGATGGATCCGTACATCATCGGGACTCTATTTCCACACACCCAGGACATCTACTCGAAACGGTCCGTGAGGAAGGCCCACAGCATCATCAAGGACCCCACACAACCCAGCCACAAAACTGTTCACTTCCTTACCGTTGGCCAGACGGTATCGGAGCATGAGGTCTGATACCAACAGTCTCAGAGACAGTTTCTATTTACAAGCCACCAGACTGCTGAACACTTAAACTGGACTGACCACCTGCTCTGATTCTCTGCACCTTAGCACACATGCACTCACTCACTCACTCACTCACTCACTCACTCACTCACTCACTCACTCACTCACTCACTCACTCACTCACTCACTCACTCACTCACTCACTCACTCACTCACTCACTCACTCACTCACTCACTCACTCACTCACTCACTCACTCACACACACACACCCACACAGACATCCACACATCCACACACACATATACATTCATGCCACACACACACACACACACACACACACACACACACACACACACACACACACACACACACACACACACACACACACACACCCACACACACACACACACACACACCACACACACACACACACACACACACACACACACACACACACACACACACACACACACACACACACACACACACACACACACACACACACACACACACACACAACTGCTGCTACCAAACTCTTATTCTAATTGATAAATACTGCATAATTTAAACACTTGCCCCCCAATACCCCGTTCCCCAAAACATGTATAAATATTGGACGATAAATAGTTTTTACTGTGTTATACTTCTTTGCCTTCAGAAAGTATTCATATCCCTCGACTTATTCCACATTTTGTTACAGTTTGAATTCAAAATGGATTAAATATATATTTTTCCTCACCCATCTACACACAACACCCCATAATGACAGTGAATACATGTTTCGATTTTTTTGCAAATGTATTGAAAATTATATGCAGAAATATGTCATTTAAATAAGTATTCGCTCCCCTCAGTCAATACTTTGTAGAAGCACCTTTGGCGGCTATTACAGCTTTGAGTCGTCTTGGGTCTGCATCAGCTTTGCACATCTGGATTTGGGGATTTTCTTCCATTCTTCTTTGCAGATTATCTCAAGCTCTGTTAAATTAGATGGGGAGCGGCGGTGAAAAGCATTCTTAAAGTCTTTCCAAAGATTTTCAATGGGATTCATGTCTGGGTTTTGGCTGGGCCGCTCAAGGACTTTCCCATTCTTGTTCTGAAGCCATTCCAGCTTTGCTTGGGGTTATTGTCTTGTTGGTACATAAATCTTCGCCCCAGTCTTAGATGGTTTGCACTCTGAAGCAGGTTCTTATCAAGGATTTGCCTGTAATTGGCTGCAGTCATTGTTCCCTCTGTCCTTACCAGTCTCCAAGTCCCTGCCGCTGAAAAGCAACCCCATGGCATGATGCTGCCACCACCATGCTTCACGGTAGGCATGGTATTAGATGGGTGATGAGCTGTGCCTGGTTTTCTCCAGATATAGCAGTTTGCATTCAGGCCAAACAGTTACATTTTTGTCTCATTAGAACACTGGATCTTTTGCTCTCTGGATCTTTTGCTCTTTCACGTGCCTTTTTGCAAACTTCAGGCGTACTGTCGTGTACCTTTTTCTCAGGAGTGGCTTTTGTCTTGCCTCTCTCCCATAAATCCCAGATTGGTGAAGTGCTGTAGAGACTGTTAATCCTTCTGGCAGTTTCTCCCATCTCAGCCAAGGAGCTCTGTAGTTCAGTCAGAGTGGTCAATGGGTTCTTGGTCACCTCCCTGACCAATGTACTTCTTGCCCGGTTGCTCTGTTTGGTCGGACTGCAGAGTCTGGGTAGTTCCAAATTATTTCCATTTCCCAATGATGGAGTCCACTGGGCTCTTGGAAACTTTCAACACTCTAGAAGTTGCTTTATACCCTTACCCAGATACAGTACATTCAGAAAGTATTCAGACCCCTTGACTTTTTCCAGATTTTGTTACATTACAGCCTTATTCAAAAATGGATTAAATAAAATATTTCTCATCAATCTACGCACAATACCCAATAATGACAAAGTGAAAACAGGTTTTTAGATTTTTTTGCGAATGTATAAAAAAAATGACCCCAGAAATACCTTATTTACATAAGTATTCAGACATTTTGCTATGAGACTCGAAATGGAGCTCAGGTGCATCCCGCTTCCACTGATCATCCATGATGTTTCTACCACTGGATTGGAGTCCACCTGTCATGAATTCAATTGATTCAACATAGATTTTTTTTAAACTGCAAGTCAGTTAAGAACAAATTCTTATTTACAATGACGCCCTATCCCGGCCAAACCCTAACACCGCTGGGCCAATTGTGCGCCGCTCTATGGGACTCGCAATCATGGTCAGTTGTAATACAGCCTGGAATCGAACCAGGGTCTGTAGTGAGGCCTATAGCACTGAGATCAGGGGGAGAAGGGACTTGGTCAGGGAGGTGACCAAGAACCCAATGGTCACTGTGACAGAGCTCCAGAGTTCCTCTGTGGAGATGGGATAACTTCCAGAAGGACAACCATCCCTGGCCAGACGGAAGCCACTCCTCAGTAAAAGGCATGACAGCCAAAAGGCAAAAGGAACGTGAAGACTTTCAGACCATGAGAAACAAGATTCTCTGGTCTGATGAAACCAAGACTGAACTCTTTGCCCAAGCTTCACATCTGGAGGAAACCTGGCACCCTCTCTATGGTGAAGCATAGTGGTGGCAGCATCATGCTGTGGGGATGTGTTTCAGCGGCAGGTACTGGGAGACTAGTCAGGAAAGATGAATGGAGCAAGGTACAGAGAGATCCTTGATGAAAACCTGCTCCAGAGCGCTCAGGACCTCAGACTGGGGTGAAGGTTCACCTTCTAACAAGACAATGACTCTAAGCACACAGCCAAGACAACGCAGGAGTGGCTTTGGGACAAGTCTCAATGTCCTTGAAGGGCCCAGCCAGAGCCCAGACTTGAACCCGATCGAACATCTCTGGAGAGACCTAAAAATAGCTATGCAGCGACGCTCCCCATCCAACCTGACAGAGCTTGAGAGGATCTGCAGAGAAGAATGGCAGAAACTCCCCAAATACAGGTGTGCCAAGCTAATAGTGACATCTCAGGGATTATCAAAATAAATAGGATGCACCTGAGCTCAATTTAGAGTGTCATAGCAAAGGGGTGTGAACATTTACAGTACCAGTCAAAAGTTTGGACACACCTACTCATTCAAAGGTTTTCTTTACTTTTACAATTTATTTTCTACATTGTCCAATAACAGTGTAGACATCCAAACTATGAAATAACACATATGGAATCATGTAACAACCAACAAATGGTTAAATCTAAATATATTTTATATTTGAGATTCTTCAAAGTAGCCACACTTTGCCTTGATAACAGCTTTGCACACTCTTGGCATTCTCCCAGCCAGCTTCACTTGGAATGTTTTAAAAACAGTCTTGAAGGAGTTCCCACATATCCTGAGCACTTGTTGGCTGCTTTTCCTTCACTCTGTGGTCCAACTCATCCCAAACCATCTCAATTGGGTTGAGGTCGGGTGATTGTGGAGGCCAGGTCATCTGATGCAGCACTCCATCACTCTCCTTCTTGGTCAAATAGCCCTTGCACAGCCTTCAAGGTGTGTTTTGGGTCATTGTCCTGTTGAAAAACAAATGATAGTCCCACTAAGCGCAAACCAGATGGGATGGCGTATCGTTGCAGAATGATGTGGTAGCCATGCTGGTTAAGTGTGCCTTGAAATCTAAATAAATCACAGACAGTGTCACCAGCAAAGAACCCTCACATAATCACACCTCCTCCTCCATGCTTCACGGTGGGAACCACACGGAGATCATCTACAAAGACACAGCGGTTGGAACCAAAAATCTCAAATTTGGACTCATCAGACCAAAGTACAGATTGTCGTGTTTTTTGTCCCAAGCAAGTCGTTGCAGGTGCACATGGGCAGCGTCCATGGGAGTTTTGGGCCATCTCTGCCCAGGGGATGAAAGCCGCAACCTCCCCCGGCCAGTCCTGGCAATAGGACCGCAGAAACCTACCCACATCCTGGTTAACTCTCTCCACCAGCCCGTTACTCTCGGGTGAAAACCTGATGTGAGGCTGACCGAGACCCCCAGACGTTCCATAAACGCCCTCCAGACCCTAGACGTGAACTGGGGACCCCGATCAGAAACTATATCCTCAGGCACCCCGTAGTGCCGGAAGACGTGGGTGAACAGGGCCTCCGCAGTCTGTAGAGCCGTAGGGAGACCGGGCAAAGGAAGGAGATGGCAGGACTTAGAAAACCGATCCACAACGACCAGGATCGTGGTGTTTCCCTGTGACGGAGGAAGATCCGTCACGAAATCCACCGATAGGTGTGACCACAGCCATTGTGGAACGGGTAGGGGTTGTAATTTCCCTCTGGGCAGGTGTCTAAGTGCCTTGCACTGGGCGCACACCGAGCAGGAGGAAACATGAACCCTCACGTCCTTAGCTAAAGTGGGCCACCAGTACTTCCCACTAAGACAGCGCACCGTCCTACCGATGCCAGGGTGACCAGAGGAGGGGGACGTGTGGACCCAATAGAGCAAACGGTCGCGGACAGCAGACGGAACGTACAGCCGCCCAGCTGGACACTGGGTGGGAGTGGGCTCTGTACGTAATGCCCGCTCGATGTCCACGTCCAGCTCCCACACCACCGGTGCAACCAGGCAAGAAGCTGGAAGTATGGGAGTGGGATCCATGGTCCGCTCCTCTGTGTCATACATCCGGCCGGGACTGTGTGTCTGCTTTCGCGTTCTGGGAACCTGGTCTGTAGGATAGGGTGAAAACAAAAAAACAAAAGGGGTGAAATACATGGCCCACCTTGCCTGGCGAGGGTTCAGTCTTCTCGCCGCCCGGATGTACTCCAGATTGCGGTGGTCAGTCCAGATGAGGAAAGGGTGTTTAGCCCCCTCAAGCCAATGCCTCCACGCTTTCAGAGCCTTTACGACAGCCAGTAGCTCCCGGTCCCCCACATCATAGTTACACTCCGCCGATCTGAGCATCTTCGAAAAGAAAGCACAGGGGCAGAGTTTGGGTGGCGTACCCGAGCACTGAGACCGCATAGCACCTATCCCAGCCTCGGACGCGTCCACCTCCACTATAAATGCCAAGGAGGGATCGGGATGAGCCAGCACGAAAGCCTGGGTAAACAGAGCTTTCAGGTGACCAAAAGCCCTGTCCACCCCAGCCGACCACTGCAGTCGCACCCGGTCCCCCCTTAAGCAGTGAGGTAATGGGAGCCGCCACCTGACCAAAGCCCCGGATAAACCTCCAGTAGTAGTTGGCAAACCCTAAGAACCGCTGCACCTCCTTTACCGTGGTTGGAGTCAGCCAATTACGCACAGCTGAAATGCGGTCACTTCCCATCTCCACCCCTGACCTGGAAAGACAGTACCCTAGGAAGGAGACGGACTATGGAAAGAACAGTTATTGAAATTAGTATTGAATGCAGGTAAAACTAAGTATATTCATGGTCGAATTGCTGCAAAGAAACCAATACTAAAGGACACCAATAAGAAAATACTTTATTGGGCCAAGAAATACGTGCAATGGACATTAGACTGTCTGCCCTTTGGTCTGATGAGTCCAAATTTCAAATTTCTGGTTCCAACCGCCTGTCTTTGTTAGACGCAGAATAGGCAAACAGATGATCTCCGCATGTGTAGTTCCCACCGTGAGGCATGGAGGACGAGGTGTGATGGTGTGGGGTGTTTTGCTGGTGAGACTGTCAGTGATTTATTTAGAATTCAATGCACACTTAACCAGCATGACTACCACAATATTCTGCAGCGATATGCCATGCCATCCCATTTGGATTGTGCTTAGTGGGACTATCATTTGTATTTCAACAGCACAATGATCCAACACATCTCCAGGCTGTGTAAGGGCTATTTGAGAGGAGAGTGATGGAGTGCTGCATCAGATGACCTGGCCTCCACAATCACCTGACTTCAACCCAATTGAGATGGTTTGGGATGAGTTGGTCCACGGAGTGAAGGAAAAGCAGCCAACAAGTTCTCAGCATATGTGGGAACGCCTTCAAGACTGTCGGGAACGCATTCCAAGTGAAGCTGGTTGAGAGAATGCCAAGAGTGTGCAAAGCTGTCATCAAGGCAAAGGGTGGCTACTTTGAAGAATCTAATATATTTTGATTTGTTTAACACTATTTTGGTTACTACATGATTCCATGTGTGTTATTTCATAGTTGTGTTGTCGTCACTATTATTCTACAATGTAGAAAATAGTATAGATAAAGAAAAACACTTGAATGAGTAGGTGTGTCCAAACGTTTGACTGGTACTGTGTATATATATACAAAATGTTTTGTTCACATGTTTTCACACGTCTCTGAAAACCATATGTTTTTTTTCCACGTTCTTTTGATGTTATCTTTTGATGTGTTTTTTTGTTGTTGTAAGGGATAGACAACAAATCCTCACTCGCTATCTGGTGAGCCGTTTCAAAATCTCACCTCGCCAGTGATACCGCTGTGTATCTTTACACTTCCATCTCACTGAAAAGGTTCCCTATTTAACAATGGATACAAACACAAATTCAACACATTCAAAAAACATTTAGTGTCAGGGAATTTCACATGCTGCGGAATGTATGAAACAGCTGTCTGTAGCCCTTTTATGTAAATGAGATATTTGATAATCGTAATCTCCATCATGATAGTCATCTGCATCATGCAGACGATACACAAATTTACATTTCTGTGTTATCAGAGGAGTCCGCGCATCAATTATTAAACTGTATTAGGGATTGAAATAATTGGATGGCTCACATCTTCCTCCAGTGAGACTCAACTATGCTTTTACTAAAAGCAGGCTTGACTACTGTAGTGCTCTCCTGTCTGGAAAAGCCATTGGTCAACTGCAAAACATACAGAATGCTGCAGCACGGGTACTGACCAAGACCAGATGCAGAACACATATTACACCGTTGAAAAAAATATATATAATATATAATTTTAAGATTAATCTATTGGTTTTTAAATCAATTGTGCAAGTTATATACCCAGTAGGTTCATCAGGTCCTTTGGCACTGGCCTTTTAACAATCCCAAAGCCTAGGAGCAAGAGGCATGGAGAGGCAGCCTTTAGTTATTATGCCCCCAGCCTCTGGAATAGCCAGAGAACCTGATGGGGGCCGATACTGTGGACATATTTAAAAGAGATTTTTAAAACATACATTTTTAGCTTTGCTTTTCCTTAAGGTGCTTTTTAGTCGTTCTGTATTATTATTATTTTTTTTTATCCTCTTATATTTGTTGTATGGTAAATATTTCATAGTTTTTTTTGTGTGTGAAGCCCATTGCGTTGCATTCCATGTCTGAAATGCGTTGTGTAAATAAAGCTCGATGTGATGCTTAATGGCCACAGAAGATACTGCAACCTTCTAGTATTGTGACATCTCTTATGGAATGCCGCTCCATTTGGTTGTGTCACAACTGCCCGGAGTCGATGATGTAGGTCTTCATAATCATCATCATCGTTCCTATCAGTGTAGAGTCATCCACCCATGACGGTCTGGCTGATCTAGGATCAGATCCTAACCATCTCTCTGGACCAAACCCAAAGGTTACGGATCAAACATGCCCGGTGTTGATTGGGGAATGTGTAATCACTTGTGCAAACAAGGGAGAGAGCAGTTTTACTCTGCAGCCGTCACAATATCTTACCATATCTTATCTACATGGTGCTGAGACTACGTACCGAGGAATGATGTGACGTGAGTGCTGTTTTAACCAATCTCAGTCCAGGTATGTTGTAGAGACTAGTGAGAGATCTCCTGTTAGGACAATAGTCCTACTGTGACTACTGGCAACCATTCACAGCATCTCCCCACCGCCTTCACCAAACCATCTCTGCATCTGTGGGTGCTTCTTTGTGACAAACGAGGTCCATCAACTGGAGGAAGCAGCTTGAGCATCACAAAAACAACTTCATTAAAAATAGAGTTTCCTTTCTCTTCTTGTGCTGGACCTTTTCAAAGAGGTGCCCCCCCCCCCCGAGGAGCCAGCGGCTGACGGACACTGACCCTAAGTAAGCACAAAGCCTGTGAGAGCAAGGGGGCTCCGGGGGGTCACAGCCTCCATTATTGTCCCTTGTATAGCTATTGACAGTTTTATTACTGAAACACACAGGCATGCAAGAACGAGCACACACACACACACACACACACACACACACACACACACACACACACACACACACACACACACACACACACACACACACACACACACACACACACACACACACACACACACACACACACACACACACACACACACACACACACACCTCTACGTTTGATGGGAACCCTAAGGAATGCCAAGCTTAAAGCACATCCCTTGTTTATAAAGGGCTGACGCTATTCCTTTTCCAGCACTATGACTACAGCCATCCCTGTAACCATTACTGCTAATACTAGCTGTGAGTACTACTTTCAGCTGCCGATAGTATTTTGTTGTTCCAGCTTCAAGTAGACACTATTTGCCTATTATCTTGTGGGGGGGATTGTAGTGTCATCATCATCATGGTAAAGTGTTTCCGATGTGTTGTGTGTGGGTTGATGTGAGTGTACCAACACCGGATCAATGTTTCCTCTGAAGCGTTTGCTTTTGTCTTCACTTATCATTATTTGGAGGGGGCTTAGTGTTGCTCACTCAAGCTGCTGCTTAAAATGTTCATCCTACTGGTGTCTGAAATGAGAGTCGCAAGGAGGATAGGAACCAAGAGGCAGACAGCTCGTCTCATTGGTCCCTTCCAATGTGTTCCACCGTCATACAGTAGTGGCCCACCACAACCCAACACAAGAAAAAACGAAGAAGCAAGACTTGGAGAAAATGTTACACGCAGCCTTGTTTTTCTCAGATTTGGAAGCAGGCTGTTATGGACATTTCTCAGTGGATTGGCATGATTTGTAACTGCGTACAGATTTGACCCTCCAGACCTCTTTCTAAGAATGAACATGTGGATTCGCACGGTAGCTGCCTCCAGCCTCCTGCCTAGTGCTCTCATGTTCTCCCGAGGAAATTACTGTGGCTTGTATTGACTCTCTGTCAGAGGAAGCAGGGTGATTTGGACTTCTGAAGGATACGAGGTAACCTGACCCCTTGTCAGAAGCAGGCATTACACAGGAGAGCGGTCACAAGGGTGAAAGAAATCGCGTGACTTCAAGGTGCTGCACACCACACACACACGATGACAGAACAGGTTGTGTGCTTCGGTGTCATGATCTGCTTCTCATATATCTGTGACACACTGTTGAGATGATCTATGGACATTCCTTCAATGTCACCGCTATACCCTTGCCTCATTAATGCTGGGAAGGAATTTAGTGGGTATTGTGCTACATAAAACCAACATGAATCAGTGTCTGTCACTTCTCCAGACTCCTGAGGTTGGCCTGGATCCAATAAAGCTGTCATGGTTATCGGCAAAGCACTGACTGGACTTGCACTACCGGTGAACCAGCCATCTCTGGTCAATAATCCTCGTTTTTTTTGGGCAAGTGCCAAAGCCTACCAGCTCTCTCCTCAAGACAAGGGTGCCCCTCACTACCTACACCCCCACGAAAGCTTTGCACTGCTGCTCGCCAAAATGCTGCAAAGGGGTTTCACTCCTGAGCACAGATTTGATTGAGACTACTTTCTCTTTAGCCCCGGTTCATTTGAATATGAATCTCCACAGTAACCGACCGTAAAACAGAGGGAGACCCATCAACCACCACCCGCCCCTCTCGTCCCAGCATCTCTGCCCCATGCTCAAGGCCCGGCTTCCTAAAACAAGGCCTGCTTAATAAAGGCAATATCTTATTCTTTCCCCCTTGAATGACACAAAGAGGACCGGGGCCCTTTGCAGGGCTGCCAAGGACAGTGGACAAAGACCTGAAGCACGGCGAGGGAGAGCACAGCCCCCCACTCCACTTCACAGTCCACAGGGGCCTGGGACTGAGGGCACATCCAGGGGCCAGGGACAAAGCTTTCCTCGTCTCTCAGATCATCACTCTATCACTTGCTCTGAGTCCTCAGAAAGGACTTATTTTCAGCAATGACTCCATTTCTGATTAATCTGGAACCTAGTACTCAAAGTCAAAACAAATTTTATATGGATTAAATTGCCCCTTCCCTCTTCAACCTCCATAACAATATTGTAGAAACCCCTAGGGCAGTAAATTGATCCAGCATGGTGAAGTTGGAGTGCGTCAACCACAGGCATCCCACTCATTAATAATTATGTGCAGAAATGATTAGGATGTCTTGACAAACATTAATGAAGAACCCCAGGACTCCTTATTTCAATAATTAATGGCATAAAGCAATGATTGCTGTGAATACCTTAATGCTATTACGCGTGCAAATGATATTTTCTTGCATTGAATGGGAAGGAGAAGAACAACTTTGGCAAAATGTATTTTGAAAGTAAATTATGGTGGATTGTCTTAAATGGTTATTGCATAATTCATAAAATGACGAAAGGGCCCACTGGGAAAACAAAGATTATGTACGCGAGAGAGGATCTGGTGTTGTGCATACTAAACTGAACTATGCTTATGAAACTAGATCATACCATTGTTATACCATTAAACACCACCAATACAGTGGGGAGAACAAGTATTTGATACACTGACGATTTTGCAGGTTTTCCTACTTACAAAGCATGTAGAGGTCTGTAATTTTTATCATAGGTACACTTCAACTGTGAGTGAAGGAATCTAAAACAAAAATCCAGAAAATCACATTGTATGATTTTTAAGTAATTAATTTGCATTTTATTGCATGACATAAGTATTTGATACATCAGAAAAGCAGAACTTAATATTTGGTACAGAAACCTTAGTTTGCAATTACAGAGATCATACGTTTCCTGTAGTTCTTGACCAGGTTTGCACACACTGCAGCAGGGATTTTGGCCCACTCCTCCATACAGACCTTCTCCAGATCCTTCAGGTTTCGGGGCTGTCGCTGGGCAATACGGACTTTCGGCTCCCTCCAAAGATTTTCTATTGGGTTCAGGTCTGGAGACTGGCTAGGCCACTCCAGGACCTTGAGATGCTTCTTACGGAGCCACTCCTTAGTTGCCCTGGCTGTGTGTTTCGGGTCGTTGTCATGCTGGAAGACCCAGCCACGACCCATCTTCAATGCTCTTACTGAGGGAAGGAGGTTGTTGGTCAAGATCTCGCGATACATGGCCCCATCCATCCTCCCCTCAATACGGTGCAGTCGTCCTGTCCCCTTTGCAGAAAAGCATCCCCAAAGAATGATGTTTCCACCTCCATGCTTCACGGTTGGGATGGTGTTCTTGGGGTTGTACTCATCCTTCTTCTTCCTCCAAACACGGCGAGTGGAGTTTAGACCAAAAAGCTCTATTTTTGTCTCATCAGACCACATGACCTTCTCCCATTCCTCCTCTGGATCATCCAGATGGTCATTGGCAAACTTCAGACGGGCCTGGACATGCGCTGGCTTGAGCAGGGGGACCTTGCGTGCGCTGCAGGATTTTAATCCATGACGGCGTAGTGTGTTACTAATGGTTTTCTTTGAGACTGTGGTCCCAGCTCTCTTCAGGTCATTGACCAGGTCCTGCCGTGTAGTTCTGGGCTGATCCCTCACATTCCTCATGATCATTGATGCCCCACGAGGTGAGATCTTGCATGGAGCCCCAGACCGAGGGTGATTGACCGTCATCTTGAACTTCTTCCATTTTCTAATAATTGTGCCAATAGTTGTTGCCTTCTCACCAAGCTGCTTGCCTATTGTCCTGTAGCCCATCCCAGCCTTGTACAGGTCTACAATTTATCCCTGATGTCCTTACACAGCTCTCTGGTCTTGGCCATTGTGGAGAGGTTGGAGTCTGTTTGATTGAGTGTGTGGACAGGTGTCTTTTATACAGGTAACGAGTTCAAACAGGTGCAGTTAATACAGGTAATGAGTGGAGAACAGGAGGGCTTCTTAAAGAAAAACTAACAGGTCTGTGAGAGCCGGAATTCTTACTGGTTGGTAGGTGATCAAATACTTATGTCATGCAATAAAATGCAAATTAATTACTTAAAAATCATACAATGTGATTTTCTGGATTTTTGTTTTAGATTCCGTCTCTCACAGTTGAAGTGTACCTATGATAAAAATGACAGACCTCTACATGCTTTGTAAGTAGGAAAACCTGCAAAATCGGCAGTGTATCAAATACTTGTTCTCCCCACTGTATATAGTATAATACTCTATGGATTTATCATACAATCTCAGCAATATAATCAATGAAACATCACACTGGGCACAGAGTGGTTGAATCAACCAGTCTTTTCAACGTTTCTGTGCTCAGTGGGATTCTACAAATGTATAATTATTTCGGGCCAAAACGTACCCATAAACAAAGCCTTTTCCATGTCTTCATCCAAGAGATCTGCAGGACAAAATAGAAATAGGCATTAATTACAGTATTATGATTTCCCCCACATTCCTCTCTCCCTTCATCTGCCTCTCTTACCTCTCTCTGTGCACCCTCACCTACCCTTTCTCCACCCGTGTACTCTCCCTGACCCCTGAAGCACCATACTTAGTGCGCCACCTGCTGGTGACAGGGTTTCTGACCCCACATTTGGTAGGGCAGTGGGATTGAGGGTGCTGAAAAGCACTATACTAAAAGTAACAAATGTGAAAACTACAATATTGAGTGTTATTGTACATTGCTGCATGAGAGGGAGAAATTAGTGTTATTTTTATAAAAATATGGGTAAAAGGTCCACAGCGCACTTGTTAGAGCTCTTTTCTATATAAAAAGAAAATGTGTAAAAGTTATTTCTGTTGATTTATTATTGCTAGAGAAATTTATTCAAACCGTTTACATGTATGGAACTTCGTATTATTGTTGCTATTATAGACTGGCATATAATGGGTTAATTTAAGATTGCACCTCATTTGAACTGTGCGACAGGTAGCCAAGTGGTTAGACTGTTGGGCCAGTAACCAAAAGTTTGCTGGATTGAATCCCTGAGCTGACAAGGTAAAGATATGTCGTTCTGCCCATGAACAAGGCAGTTAACCCACTGTTCCCCGGTAGGTCGTCATTGTAAATAAGAATTTGTTCTTAACCGACTTGCCTAGTTAAATAAAAGTTGTTTGCAGTAACTTCTTAGTTATTGTAATATCCAGTGGCGTCATGCACCCCAAAAATCTGAGGGGGCACAAAGTGCCCAGGGGGAAGAAGCCATCTCAGGCTATCAATCAAGCTATTGTAGCTAGCTTGTCTATTTTACAGTGGCTGGCATGCCTGACTGCAAAGTTGGTAGACTTTAGAAAAGCAAGCTACTAAATGTACTATATAAGACTCACATTCCTTTCAATCTTTTACCCAGATGTTAGCAGAGAAGAATATTTAGTTTCTGTAAAAAAAGAACCAAAGGGCAGGAGGATACAGACAGCTCAAGAGGTATGCTTAGATATGCAGAAAAATTGCATATTTTTTTTAAACATAGAATTAAGCATAATGATTATGGATCTAGATTGCAGGAAAAAGCTGTTTCAGGTGTTTGAAAAATTCTAAATTCTCCAACACCTGTCAACTAATGTGAATTCAACATGAAATCAACAAACAATTTCAGCTTTGAATTGGATTTAGGTTAAGAGTTAAGAATTCCTTTATGTTGATTACTTTGTCAAATCCAATCAGTTTTCCACATCATCACATAGAATGTTTTGTTGTTGAAATGATGTAGAAACAAAGTTGATTCAACCAGTTTTTCCCAGTGGGTTGGTAGCTAGTTATGAGGTTGGAAGACTGGGAACCTATCTGGGCTATTTAAAGCCAGCTTCGTCAAAGTGCTAGGTGGCTTGTAGTATTAAAAAAAAAATATATAATATATAATAATAATAATATATATATATTTTAAACAACAAACCTGAGGGGGCACGTGCCCCTGTGCCCCCTACGGACATAGTACGCCTCTAGTAATATCCCAAACGGACAGTAGCAGTTTCAACATTAAGGACTCCAGCTTTAAGATACAGTTTTCACTATTTCATAGGTGGATTTATCATCTAATTTCATCCTTTATCATTCAACATCAAATGAACTGTGTGACATACCTGGACATTATGTGAGTAAAAGAAAAGTTTTTTTTGTTTATATCAAGAAATTATATCTCAAGCCTTTTCTTGGAAACATTGGAAAGACATTGAAACCCTCTTTATGGTGTCAGGAATTGGCCTATATCAGAATGCTGGGACATTGTTGGAAGCCACGACAGGATTTTCCAAGAACACGTCACAATGAGTCAGCAAAAATATGGCTGATGGTCACACCAGTTCAGTGGCCTTGTGGTTAGAGTGACTACCCTGAGATTGAAAGGTTGGGAGTTTGATCCCTGGCTGAATCCTACCAAGACTATAAAAATGGGACCCGATGTGTGTCTGCTTGGCACTCAGATTGGGGGTAAGGCCCTGTGATAGACTAGTGCCTCATGCTACAGGAGATAGGCTGCTGTTATGGGTTGTGCAAGGCTACTTACTTCACCATCACACATTTCATGAGTTATTAAATTGAATTGTTCCTTACCTGCTGAAAAAAAACAGCATTGACCAGCCTAAATTTCAAGCTGGTGCTGGTGACCTGCTAGTGCAGCATGTTCTTGCTTAGGGGTATTCAACTCTTACCCTGTGAGGTCCAGAGCTTGCTGGTTTTCTGTTTGATTTGATAATGAATAGCACCCACCTGGTGTTCCAGGTCTAAGGAAGTCCCTGGTTAGAAGGGAACAATGAAAACAACCAGTGGAACTTGCTTCGAGGTCCAGAGTTGAGTTTGAGGGGTCTAGCTGGCAAAACCACGGCCATCATTATCATATTTCCCAGCATGCTCTATTGCAGTTCGATTTGTTCGTTTTTTTGTTTCAATATCTGTGTTTTTGCATGTACATTGATAGATTATGTAATCTTATGCTACCCAAAGATAAATAACAAACATTTTTCTAAACTAATCCAATCAGTTACTTGGATTTAAGTGATTGTTCCAGTTGAGATGGTTTAAGTAGTCTTATTTATTTATTTGTCTAACTGGCAGTTATTCTGAATGCAGATTGTGTGTGAATAAAAATTCAAATGGTTGGGTATTCCCACTCTGTCTGGATTCCAATAGGAATTAAACATCCCTTTGCAGCAAGTATTCTGTGACTTGCAGACCTGATGTGGCTACTGTATTTATAAAAAATTAGGCCTTATGATAATACATTACATTTATCTTAAATAATTAAAAAGCACTATGGTGTTGGTTTTGCAGTTGACCAGCATAATGTTGGTACTTTGGTGACCTGGAGGTTTGAGTGACGTATAGTATTATACGTCTTTCTCGGAGACCTGGTTGCTTGTTGCGTCACATCAACAAAGGAGATTTAAGGGGAGAATTCACGTGGTGGTTAGGAGAACTAACGTCAAAGGTTAGGATGATGTACGTAAAAGATTAGGAGAACTAAAAAGACAAAAGTTAGGAGAATTCTCGTAAAAGGTTAGATGAATTGGGTTAAGGTTATAATAAAGGTTCGGGGAAGGGTTAGCTAAAATGCTCCAGTTGTCCCCGATGCGCATCAAACATGCAACCTTTGGATTGCTAGATGGTGGTGGTATACGCTCGCCCATCCTCCCCGACCAGCCTCCCTCCCATCGTTTCTGTCTTAAGTAACCTTCCGTCTTTAGTAACCACACCAAACGTAACATATCATACTTATTGGAGGTGCAACGATTCACGTAAAGTACAAAATGTCTGTCCAGTGAGTCCATTCAAGGGATCAGCACGGTGAATTTGTTGAAAATATGCCATCGTCTGCTGTAAAACTTTGCAAGACCCTCAAGAAACCCTCGAGAGAGACCTTTTTGCCATGCCAAGTAGACAATCAAATTCAATCAATCAAATGTATTTATAAAGCCCCTTTGAAACAGAGCGGCTCTCCAGTTGGGCTGACACCTATCCTGGTCAGAGGAATAAGGCAACCTCATAGAGAGTTAGACATAAGATGGAACTTTATTTCCAGAGGACATAATGAGATGGATCTGGTTCTGTACAAAGAGAGAAATGAATGAATATACTGTACATAATAAACTTGCATGACAATGTAATCAGATATGATAGCACAAGAGCAATAATATGGTCTGTATAAATTGATATATCAGTGGCATAAGCAAAGGACTGTATAGCACATAGCACAACTACTATGAACAACTAACAATAGACAGATTGTAACTGTAAACAGTAAACACACAAGTTACAATAGTAACATCAACTCACTGTCCACGCACTCCATCAGACATGTCAGGCTGTGACCTGAGCAGGCAAGATGACTGTCAAGTGTCCGCCCGCTAGCAACCACCTGACCCTAGCAACCTATCAGTGGCCTGGTGACAGAGGTTGCTGGGAATTTGGGGACCCCCTAGTTTCTCTGGCACCGTCGGGGGATGGATGGAGTGAGCTGCGTGAAGTGATGAGACTCACAGGCAGGGGAATCCGTAACACCTTTTGTATATCAGCAGTAGTCACAAAGTGCTTTTAAAAGTAAACCCATATAGTATCATATTGAACATCGAATTATAGGATCTCTATTAAGTTAAGAGATCCTAAAATTTTATGTTCAATATGTTATTCTATGGGATTACCTTAATAGTATTAACTCTGCCTTCCTTAACCCTAAAGAGCAAGCAAAAGCAAACCAGAGGCACATTGGCAAGCACAAATCCCTAGAAGGAAGAGACCTAGAGAGGAACTCGGCTCTCTTCTGGCTGTACCTGCTGCACAGCCTATTCAGTGCCAGTGAGTTTCATACTGTGTATCTTCCTGTCTCTATCTGATACAGTGCCGTCTACTTCTCAGAACCTAGCCAGTAAACATCTCACTGTATGGGTCTGTCTGTTCCCTATATCTTTCACAGGAGGGGCTGCATTATTTCCTCTCCTTCTTATTATTTCACCTTTCCCTGACATTCTGGGATTATTGATGATGTCTCCCGTCTCGCTGTGCGGCCGCCCTTTGACCGGTGGACACGTCTTGTTTCTCGGCAGATAAATGAAAACATCAGAAACCCATATTGATTTCATAGCCAGGGACCAAGACGAGACACGCTGTCAGGGGCGCTTTGATTGTTTTGTCTCTTTTTTGAAACCACCTACTCTCCTCAACTGGGAGGCCAGACGAGAGTACTGGCTGCTGCACAGACAGAGAGAAAGAAAAACAAAATAAGTCATTAAATTATTAATTGGGCCAAGGAGGAGGGGTCAAATGAGTCGATGCCTGGTTTAATAGCGCTCTGTGGCATTTTAGAAGCAAGGATGAATTTTGGAGACAGCTCAGGTTATCTTTACTATCAGAAGTTCACATCACATCTTGGAGCTGAATGGAATGCAGCTTTATTGAATTTGTATCGAGACAGAATAAAAAGGCCACAATAAACAGGATAGGGGTTATCATGCTGTCAGTGGGTGGAATGGGGTTCAGGACAAATGCCCACGAGGGGCTGTTAAATCCCCCGTGTTGTTGTCTGTGAATAAAGACATGAGATGCTTTACAGGTAATCTCGGATGAAGGAATGGTAGGAACATGGCTAGGGAGAGGGACTGCAGTACTGGATTAGGGTTAGGGATTTAGGATGGAGATATTAAATGAATTCATTGAAAAGTTCTCATGAAAAGTATAAATTGGCTATTTTCAATTAATGGATGCAATTTCAACTTGAATTGAGCTCAGGGGCTCCTGTGGGTCAAAAGCTGTGTTCACACAGCAGATCTGATTGGTCAAAATACCAATTAGTGAAAAAAAGATCAGAATTGGGCTGCCTGTGTATACACAGCCAAAGAGCCTAAGAGTAATGCATCTGAAAATGGTCTCTGAAAATGGTCACATGGCTACTTCAGTGGATATTTCAATTCATCAATGGCAAGTGGCTAATTGTAATTACTGCCTATGATCCTCTTTTTGTGTCATTTTATTTCAGGAGTAAATGTTTGATGTGATGCATCTGCCCAAAACTAAGGCTGTGTTTAGACAGGCAGCCCAATGATATTTATTTAACTAATTAAGTCTTTTGACCAATCAGATGAGCTCTGAAAAATATCTGATGTGATTGGTAAAAATTAATGGAAAAAAGATCAGAATTGGACTGCCTGTGTGAACGCAGCCTAAGTAGCTTTTAAGCAAGTGGTTAATGCGTAAATACCAAATCTTTCCATAGATGACTAGATGTACACAACATATGAAGGACAATGACAAACTGCAGTCTTTTAATGCACCATATTCAATGGTCAGACATGACCGGATATAAAAGAACAAACTTGACCGTTCCTCATTACCAACGGTTACATCTTCTCCAATATGTAATATCTGCATCAAGCCAAATCTCCAGTCCTATTCTCTTCATGTGGGCCCTGTGGACATAGTGAACTTGGGGGGAGTCACACACTGTTTAAGTCCTTTAAGATGAATTAATTCATGCCGTCATCCTCCTGGAGGCTCAGAGTACCTGGGGTCCATTAGGCATGATGCTTATCTCAGGGGGAAAAAGAGGTTAAGGAGGGGACCATGGAGTGGTAATGGAGCTTTTGGAGTTAGCTTAATGCCTAGGATCAGAGAAATCAATGGAGAAATATCATTTGGACCCCCTCCACCCCCCCGCCTCCTCTGTCTAAGTGGGTAGAGGTCAACGACAGAGAGGCGTCTGTCTGGTGAGACGTGACTGAAGCCTCCGTTCCTCCACTGGTTGATCACACATGGGTCAGCAGTCCTGGATCTATGCATCTCTATCAGTCAGCGAGAATACCCCGGGGGCTGTTCCCGTGTGGTTTGCTAATGGTTGGCCGGTGACAGAGGGTGGATATAAGCATCAAAGCCAGTTCTTTTGTACCTTTTTCCACTGGTCTTGAATCCTTCCTCTGTCATGAGGCTGTCTTTTGAGTAATTTTGCCATTCTCTTCCACAGTATCTCTCTCTAGCTGAAGCCAAAGTGGAAAAATTCATAGGCAAGACATTCGGCAGGCACATGCACTGATACACTGACACAGTTAATGTGATAAAAAAACAAAAAACTAGAACAAAAATGTTGACTGGATAAAACTTTGCGTTTGGGCAGGAACAGTCCTTCATAGATAACTGGGGTCCCGGTTGGCTCTCCTGGATCGGAACCGGATCTCAGACAGCTTGGAGTTGATGCCGGTGCCAATTTGCCCCTTCCTGGCCAATGGGAAGCGGGCCAGCGTGGCATCTGCGGAGGGAGAGAGTGACAGCACAACAACAATTGGAGGAGGGAGGACAACGCAGGAGTGAGGAACAGCCGTGTTTTACTTTAACTGTACCAGTTAGATATCTCTCTAATGATCGAGAAAGTGAGTGTGTTGTTTTCACTTATCAATGAATGATCAAGTGAACTTGGGAGAAAATTACAATGAAAGGTGGTTGAAGGTTGTTGGTAAGGCTGTTGATCAGGGAATGTGTCAATAACACACGTACTATAGATGGCGTTGAGCTTGTGTGGGTCCAGGGCGGTGCGGTGGTTGGGGAACGTTGGTCTGCGGCTCCTCCCCCCTCGCAGGTTGCTGTTAAGCAGGGTGTCCATGTCGAACACGCCCAGCAACAGGGTGCGCGCCATCGCCGTGGGAGACTGCGTCTGATTGGCTGCATGCCAGGACCGCATTTCACAGAAGACACCGGAACCCGGGTATACCTCCACCTGGTTTACCTGCACAACCAATAGGGAGAGAGAGCAAATGTGATCAGAATTAAAAACACATTTAGACCTTCATAACCATTGGAGGAGGACAGATATGCGGCTACGTTACCAATCTGTCTTTATCTGGAATGAACAGCATTTTTCCTTACATGGCCAGTCCCATTAACACAGTGTGTCTCTGAGCATGTCCTCATCACAGGTAGGTTGGATGCTGAGCCACACAGAGAGCTGTGGGGGTCGTCGTTCTCTGTGATGTCACTCAGCTCCAAGTCTCCGTCCACACTGTGCTCACTGATGGCCATCTCGGGTCCAAAGTTGGACATGCTTTCATTCATGTTGTCCTGAGTCATAGCTGAGCGGTTGGACATGGGCTGATGATGGAGTGGAGAACTGAACCCTTGGCCAAAGTGTCCTGACACGGAGTGGTGGTGTGTGTACGTGTAGCTCTCGCCCCTCCCTGTTGCCGTAGAGACCGCCTGTGGGGACACTGCAGGGTGGGGGGGCTGGTTGGCTTGGCCCAAGGTCTGCCACATGGTGGACAGCAGGCCAGGGATCTCTGGGGGATGACACCACAAAGAAAGAAGAAACATGCATGAGGGAATGTGATCAGTTCAGAGCAGTTGAATTATACAATTACAGATGACGTCGGAAAGTCGGAAGATTACATACACCTTAGCCAAATACATTTCAACTCAGTTTTTCACAATTCCTTACATTTAATCCTAGTAAAAATTCCCTGTCTTAGGTCAGTTAGGATCACCACTTTATTTTAAGAATGTGAAATGTCAGAATAATAGTAGAGAGAATGATTTATTTCAGCTTTTATTTCTTTCATCACATTACCAGTGGGTCAGAAGTTTACATACACTCAATTAGTATTTGGCATTGCCTTTAAATTGTTTATCTTGAGTCAAACGTTTCAGGTAGCCTGCCACAAGCTTCCCACAATAAGTTGGGTGAATTTCGGCCCATTCCTCCCGACAGAGCTGGTGTAACTGAGTCAGGTCTCCTTGCTCGCACACGCTTTATCAGTTCTGACCATAAATGTTCTATAGGATTGAGGTCAGGGCTTTGTGATGGCCACTCCAATACCTTGACTTTGTTGTCCTTAAGCCATTTTGCCATAACTTTGGAAGTATGCTTGGGGTCATTGTCCATTTGGAAGACCCATTTGCGACCAAGCTTTAACTACCTGACCGATGTTTTGAGATGTTGCTTCAATATATCCACATCATTTTCTCCTCATGATGCCATCTATTTTGTGAAGTGCACCAGTCCCTCCTGCAGCAAAGCACCCACACAACATGATGCTGCCACCGTGCTTCACGGTTGGGACGGTGTTCTTCGGCCTCCCCCTTTTTCCTCCAAACATAACGATGGTCATTATGGCCAAACAGTTCTATTTTTGTTTCATCAGACCAGAGGACATTTCTCCAAGAAGTACGATCTTTGTCCCCATGTGCAGTTGCAAACCGTAGTCTGGCTTTTTTATGGAGGTTTTGGAGCAGTGGCTTCTTCCTTGCTGAGCGGCCTTTCAGGTTATGTCGCTATAGGACTTGTTTTACTGTGGATATAGATACTTTTGTACCTGTTTCCTCAAGCATCTTCACAAGGTCCTTTGCTGTTGTTCTGGGATTGATTTGCACTTTTCGCACCAACGTACGTTAATCTCTAGGAGACAGAATGCGTCTCCTTCCTGATCGGTATGACGGCTGATTGGTCCCATGGTGTTTATACTTGCGTACTATTGTTTGTACAGATGAACGTGGTACCGTCAGGCGTTTGGAAATTGCTCCCAAGGATGAACCAGACTTGTAGAGGTCTACAATTATTTTTCTGAGGTCTTGGATGATTTCTTCTGAGTTTCCCATGATGTCAAGCAAAGAGGCACTGAGTTTGAAGGTAGGCCTTGAAATACATCCGCAGATACACCGCCAATTGACTCAAATGATGTCAATTAGCCTTCAGAAGCTTCTAAAGCCATGACATTTTATGGAAATTTCCAAGCTGTTTAAAGGCACAGTCAACTTAGTGTATGTAAACTTCTGACCCACTGGAATTGCGATACAGTGAATTATAAGTGAAATAATCTGTCTGTAAACAATTGTTGGAAAAATTACATGCACAAAGTAGATGTCCTAACTGACTTGCCAAAACTATAGTTTGTTAACAAGACATTTGTGGAGTGGTTGAGTTTTAATGACTCCAACCTAAGTGTATGTAAACTTCTGACTTCAACTGTATATTGATTTCACTCATCCTCACCCTTCACTAGCATGCTATGTAGCCGTTGGTTTTCAGCCGCCATTTCGGCCTTCTCTTTCTCCAGTTCCCGAACACGCGACCTGAGGAACTGGAGCTCTGTAGTGTGGGAAGGGTTAAATACGTCCATCTCCATCTTCATTGTCTGTGAAGGAAAGAGAGACGCCGATGGCTGATGAGTGAATGGTTTTGAGAGACACTTTCCATCTACTGTGTTGTGTTGCCTAGATCTCTTATTTTGAAGTGATCTAGGTTGTGGCGTCAAACAGTCTTTAAATGGCTACAACAGAACAAAGAGGTTTCTGTACTCAGTGCAACAAACACTTATAACACCTCCCATCTATGGCTCTGTCACCTTCTTTTGTGACCACACAAATCTAGGGCTGTGAAGGTAATGGAATTTTGGATGACGGTTATTGGTCAGCCAAATTACCACGGTTACCATTATCAGGGACAGTTAGAAAATGACTGGTAGTGTCATAAAAAATCACCCCCCTCCCCTCCCCAACGTAACAAATATGATCACATCACCCTCCCTGTAGTGCTGTAAAAAAATGCACACCTTCCGCCCTCATTGAATTAATTAATGATTACGACCACAAATAATAACTGTATTATGTTTATAAACGTGGATATCGACTTTGTCACTTCAGTATGCTTTTGTGGCACAGTGATGCCACGCAGGGTTACGGGCCAGACGGTTGAGGGTTCACCGACCACCACAGAGGAGCTAACTCTCCCTGCCTGTTTCATTACACTACGATCGGAGCCGGCTGCAGACAATGATCAGCTAGGGGGAAATCAGTTGTTCAATATGTTGATGCTATATTTATAAAATATATGTAACACATTTTCCACCAACAGGTTTCTGTGCCAATGCACCATACAACCAATAAGCAAAGCATAACTGCATACCGATTACCAACTTTCGGCTCTTCAACATCATGGTTTGCGTTTTCAACACCACAATCAAATAGACGAGGCCTATGTCAATCTCGACAAACAGAAAATACATCCCTCCCTACATGGTACCCAGTACCGAAGGCTTGGCTTGACAATCTTTAAATGTCATTGAACTTTTAGTGATTTGTGACAGATGTCTCTTTCCATTCATTGAATGGCCTGTGCACAGTTTGGATGCTGGAATGATATTGGACTGGACCAATATTGGACTGGACTTTCGAAGGACCAAAATCCGATTAAAACATTGCGAGTGATTGTGTTTATGCCACACATAAAAAGGTAATACATTTTAAAAGTTAAATTACAAATATTTAGGCTATAATGAAGCGTTAGGTTCTATGTGCGTGAGGAATAGGCACTCGGATTGGAGAGGAGGCAGAGCGTGCCTTAAGCCTTCCGGAATAACTGGGCCTGGAGCATACGTGGCCACATTATTATAGAAAGACTTGAGAATGATAATCCGCAACAGTCAGCGCATCTTAGCATCAGAAGTACAAATACAGCCAGACTGGCCTGCTACTGTGCCTTTCTAGACCTTATAAACTGTCGAGAGTAGCCCCACAACTGACCCAAATGGAATGAAACATTCAAATCACAGCGCTTTTGCGCTGTTAATCAAATGACATGTTCACTGCAGTTGAAAGCCTTGAGTACAATTTTGTACTCACTTCAAAACAATAATGCAATTTTTCATTGCATTGTGGTGTTGTAGGCTAGTCTAGGTAGGATACTTGTATTGTCCCTAAACAAGATCAATAGGTGAGCTTTTTTGAGCTGTGTGTCTCATGCCTTCACTGTCCTTTCATGCGCAATGATGCACCTTCCTCTCCACTGCCTTGAGCTACTCCCCTTGTTCTTGTGGATTTATATAGACAATTGGTGAAGCTTCAATGATTTTACGTGTGCTAGTCTGACATTTAAAAAGCAATACTTTCCTTAAAGGTTCTGTGTATCATAAAGCTACTTCTACGTTTAAATGTGTCACCTTTGACAGAAAATGGTGACAGACATTCACAGAAGGCTATGACAAACACTTATGAAGCAAGGACTATAAATAACAGCATTTCAAAAACACGGAAATTAACAATGTACCAAAAAAAGCTAGGCTAAAAAAAGAATTGGTGAGCTTAATTATATAGAAAGAATTCCCCTCACACAGAAACTAAAATGTCACTACAAAGGCTTTTATGAACATTTTATTAAAATTAAGTTTCATTGTTCTTAAAGTTATCTATTTGTTTTTTTCACTATTTCAGGAAAATAAAATGCTGGAGATTATAGACGTTCCCTGAAGGGAAAAAAAGACCAAATATTATAATCTATCATCGCACTCATTAATATGCAAATTGAATCGTGTTTAGTCAATCATTTTACCGTGCGAGTTGGGTTGTTATATGCCACATCATATTTGAAGAGATGCAGAAAACATTACGTTGATGCATTTTCAATTTGAATATTAATGAAGTTTACATAATTTACCGGTTCCTGGGATTTAACAGGTCCTTGCTTTTATTAGTGTACACAACAAACTACAACGCACTGCTTCAAAAAAGGCAATCCTTTTTTTCTCCCAATCTTACATTTTTGATACAATTTCTATAGGTGGAGAATACAGAATAAAGCTGACACTACAATCATCTGTGGTGACTTTCATTGGATCAAGCCCATTTCAAGCACTTCCTACCTGGATGAACAAAAATAGGCATATGGTTTGCCTACATGGACTAATATGGGAATGAGTGAGCAGCCTTCAACAAAAGGACATTGATTAAATGAATTATTATTATATTAAATTATTTTCTAACATAACGATGTGTACACATATGTAAATATATTAGTTGATATCACCAGTCTGATTATCAGCAGATATCTCTAAAAGAGTGTCAAACCTGGGCCGCGTTCAGCAGGACACAATGGTTGGTGAGAAACATTTGATTCAACAGAAACGGTGCTGTTCTGAACAACCAATTGAAGAACGCTGTGATTATGGTCGCGACTATGATTCATAGCTATTAAATACCTTGCCCAAACAGTTGTCCCTTATAGGGAGATGGCTTTGTGAATAAGAGGCTTCTTCACCTGAGATTGGACTCTAAAGATGTTTGTAGATGTTTTTAAAGATGTTTGTAGAGGTTTTTAAAGATGTTTGTAGATGTTTTTAAAGATTTTCTAGATGTTTTTAAAGATGTTTGTAGATGTTTTTAAAGATGTTTTTAAAGATGTTTGTAGATGTTTTTAAAGATGTTTGTAAATATGTTTGTAGATGTTTTTAAAGATGTTTGTAGATGTTTTTAAAGATGTTTGTAGATGTTTTTAAAGATGTTTGTAGTGTAACGGAGGTAAGAAAGTGCCATAAGCTCACTCCACTTGAAATATCTCCAATGTTGCTTTTGAATAGCTTAACTGGTTTGTATATCGTCAGGTGGGCGGTGACGTGTGCTGGCTAGGCAGAGGGCCCCAGGTCCAAGACGTGGTACGGACAGTTTACCCTGAGTTGTACTCAGAGAGGGAGGAAGCTAATACTGCTAAGTTAGATCACTGCTGCCGTGACACGGATCCGCAGTTGGGCACATCTCAACGGCTGGGGTTGCTATGGAGCGAGTTTAGAGGGGGCGAGTGTAACCGAGGCACAGTAAGAATGTACCGTAGGCTAACTCCACAGCTTCACTACATAGGCTAGTTTCACAACATTCACCCCCCACCCCCCAACATTTATTGTACGTTATATGGATTCACATCTCTTCACATTTCCCGAAAAATGTAATGACGAGACACACATGACAAAAATGTTCACCAACGTCGGCCACAATGCAATTCCACAAAATACACAACACGCGCAGCGGCAGAATAGCATAAAACAAAATGGAGCATTATCCAAGCAGGTTGCCGAGTGGAAGCCTTTAGCGTAGCGTATTTACTTCACACAAAGTCGCCAAAAATTCAAATAATTGTCACTGCCGGATTGCACACGCTCCCTGAACACAGTTAATGAACCCTACAGGAAACCCCTACAGTATAGCCTATAAAATAACATGTGACCATTTGAGCTGTCACTGTGAGACTCTTCAGACAGTCACAAATTTGATAGCCAACTGACATTTACTCCTGAGGTGCTGACCTGTTGCACCCTCTACAACCACTGTGATTATTATTACTTGACCCTGCTGGTCATCTATGAACGTTTGAACATCTTGGGCATGTACTGTTATAATCTCTACCCGGCACAGCCAGAAGAGAACTGGCCACCCCTCAGAGCCTGGTTCCTCTCTAGGTTTCTTCCTAGGTTCCTGCCTTTCTAGGGAGTTTTTCCTAGCCACCGTGCTTCTAAATCTGCATTGCTTGCTGTTTGGGGTTTTAGGCTGGGTTTCTGTATAGCACTTTGTGACATCGGCTGATGAAAATGCGCTTTATAAATCAATTTGATTGATGGGCCTATGCACAATCAATTGTGTGCATCTCAGTCACAGATACAGTCTGTTAACAAATCAGAAGCATTAGGGGAAATTATATCTTCTCCTATCCCAAAGCCTAGGCTATTTTCCTATCCAGTCCCAATCAGACTGAAAGCCAAAATCCTCACTCCTGTCTGGCCTCAGGGCCTGGACAGCTTGCTATCATCGACGGAAAAATTAATTCCCAAGTTTATCAAGACATTTTTCAGGAGAATGTTAGGCTATCTGTCTGCCAATTGAAGCTCAACAGAAGTTTGGTGATGCAACAGGACAACGACCCATAACACAGAAGTAAATCAACAACAGAATGGCTTCAACAGAAGAAAATACACCTTCTGGAGGGGCCCAGTCAGAGTCCTGACCTCAACCCGATTGAGGTGCTGTGGCATGACCTGTGATGACCCGATTGAGGTGCTGTGGCAAGAGAGCAGTTCACACCAGACATCCCAAGAATATTGCTGAACTGAAACAGTTTTGTATAGAGGAATGGCCCAAAATTCCTCCAGACTGTTGTGCAGGTCTGATCCGCAACTACAGAAACTGTTTGGTTGAGGTTATTGCTGCCAAAGGAGGGTCAACCAGTTATTAAATCCAAGGGTTCACATACCTTCCCCACCCTGCACTGTGAATGTTTACACGGTGTGTTCAATAAAGACATGAAAACGTATAATTATTTGTTTTTAGTTTAAGGAGACTGAGTTTGTCTATTGTTGTGACCTAGATGAAGATAAGATCACTTTTTCTTGCCACTAAATAGTACCAGTCAAAAGTTTTCTTTATTTTTACTATATTTTACATTGTAGAATAATTGTGAAGACATCAAAACTATGAGAACACATATGTAATCATGTAGTAACCAAAAAAGTGTTAAACAAATCAAAATATATGTTATATTTGAGATTCTTCAAAGTAGCCACCCTTTACCGTGATGACAGCGTCACACACTCTTGGCATTCTCTGAACCAGCTTCATGAGGTAGTCACCTGGAATGCATTTCAATTAACAGGTGTGCCTTGTAAAAATTAATTTGTGGAATTTCTTTCCTTTTAATGTGTTTGAGCCAATCAGTTGTGTTGTGACAAGGTAGGCTTGGTATACAGAAGATAGCCCTATTTGGAAAAATACCAAGTCCTTATTATGGCAAGAACAGCTCAAATTATCAAAGAGAAGTGACAGTCCATCATTACTTTAAGACATGAAAGTAAGTCAATCCAGAACATTTCAAGAACTTTTGAAAGTTTCTTCAAGTGCAGTCGCAAATAGCATCAAGCGCTATGATGAAACTGGTTCTTATGAGGACCGCCACAGGAAAGGAAGACCCAGAGTTACCTCTATTGCAGAGGATAAGTTCATTAGAGTTAACTGCACCTCAGAAATTGCAGCCTAAATAAATGGTTCACAGAGTTCAAGTAACTGACACATCTCAACATCAACTGTTCAGAGAAGACTGCGTGAATCAGGCCTTCTTGGTCGAATTGCTGCAAAGAAACCACTACTAAAGGACATCAATAAGAAGAAGAGACTTGCTTGGCCCAAATTTGATATATTTGGTTCCAACCGCCTGTCTTTGTGAGATGCAGCGTAGGTGAACGGATGATTTCCACATGTGTGGTACCCACCGTGAAGCATGGAGGAGGTGTGCTGGTGCCTTGCTGGTGACACTGTCTGTGATTTATTTAAAATTCAAGGCACACTTAACCAGCATGGCTACCACAGCATTCTGCAGCGATACGCCATCCCATCTGGTTTGCACTTAGTGGGACTTTCATTTGTTTGTCAACAGGGCAATGACCCAACACACCTTCAGGCTGTGTAAGGGCTATTTGACCAAGAAGGAGAGTGATGGAGAGCTGCATCAGACCTGGCCTTGACAATCACCCAAACTCAAACCAATTCAGATGGTTTGGGATGAGTTGGACCGCAGAGTGACGAAAAAGCAGCCAATAAGTGCTCAACATATATGGGAAATCCTTCAAGACTGTTGGAAAAGAATTCCAGGTGAAGCTGGTTGAGAGAATGCCAAGAGTGTGCAAAGCTGTCATCAAGGCAAAGGGTGGCTATTTGAAGAATCTCAAATATAAAATAGATGTTGGTTTGTTTAACACTTTTTTGGTTACTACATGATTCCATATGTGTTATTTCATAGTTTTTATGTCTTCACTATTATTCTACAATGTAGAAAATAGTCAAATAAAGAAAAACCCTTGAATGAGTAGGTATTTTAAAACTTTTGACCGGTAGTGAATGTAAATGTGATATTTCAGTTTTTGTAGTATTATTTTTGTAAAATATTTGTCATTCTGGGGAATTGTATGTAGATTAATGAGGAAATAAAACCATTTATTACGATGTAGAATAACGCTGTAACGTAACAAAATGTGGAAAAAGTCAAGGGGCCTGAATACTTTCCGAATGCACTGTATACACTTCATGGCCAAAAGTATGTGGCACCTGCTTGTGTAACATCTCATTCCAAAATTATGGGCATTAATATGGACTTGGTCCCCCCTTTGCTGTGACAACAGCCTCCACTCTTCTGGGAAGGCATTCCACTAGATGTTGGAACATTGCTACGAGAACTTGCTTCCAATCAGCAAGAAGAGCCTTAGTGAGGTCAGGCACTGATGTAGGGCGATTAGGCCTGGCTCGCAGACAGCGTTCCAATTTATCCCAAAGGTGTTCAATGGGGTTGAGGTCAGGGCTCTGTGCAGGCCAGTCAAGTTCTTCCACAGTAATCTCAACAAACTATTTCTTTATGGACCTCACCTTGTGCACGGGGGCATTGTCATGCTGAAACAGGAAAGGGCCTTCCCCAAACTGTTGCCACAAAGTTAGAAGCACAGAATTGTTTACAATGTAATTGTACAGTATGCTGTAGTGTTAAGAGTTCCCTTCACTGGAACGAAGGGCCCTAGCCCGAACCATGAAAACCAGCCCCAGACCATTATTCCTCCTGCACCAAACTTTACAGTTGGTACCATACATTGGGGCAGGTAGCGTTCTCCTGGCATCCGCCAAATCCATATTTGTCCGTCGGACTGCCAGATGGTGAAGCGTGATTCATCACACCAGAGAAGGCGTTTCCAATGCTCCAGAGTCCAAAGGCGGTGAGCCTTACACCACTCCAGCCAACGCTGGGCATTGCGCATGGTGATCTTAGGCGTTTGCGCGGCCATGGAAAACCATTTCATGTAGCTCCAAAAGAAAGTTATTGTGCTGACGTTGCTTCCAGAGGCAGTTTGGAACTCGGTAGTCAGTGTTGCAAAATAGGACAATTTGTACACGCTGCGTGCCTCAGCACTTGGCGGTCCCATTCTGTGAGCTTGTGTGGCCTACCACTCTGCGGCTGAGTCATTGTTGCGCATAGACATTTCCACTTCACAATAACAGCCCTTACAGTTGACTGGGGCAGGGCAGAAATTTGACGAACTGGCTTGTTAGAAAGGTGGCTTCCTATGATGGTGACACGTTTAAAGTCACTGAGCTCTTCAGTAAGGCCATTCTACTCCCAATGTTTGTATGGAGATTGCATGGCTGTGTGCTCGATTGTATACATCTGTCAGCAATGGGTGTGGCTGAAATAGTCTAATACATTAATTTCAAGGGGTGTACACATACTTTTCTATATAAAGTATATACACATAGATATACAGTGCATTCAGAAAGTATTCAGACCCTTTGACTTTTTCAACATTTTGTTACATTACAGCCTTATTCTGAAATTGATTATATTGTTTTCCCCCCCTCCTCAATCTACACACCCCATAATGACAAAGCAAAAACATTGTTATTATTATTATTATTACATTTTTTACATTTTTGCAAATGTATTAAAAACACAAAACTGAAATATCACATTTACATAAGTACAAATGGAAATTACAAAAAAGTTTAAATTATTGTTTTTGTGCTAAGCCAGGTCATTCCTTCGAAATGGCTATCCATGTTTTAACCTAAGGGGCTTATCAAAGTTTACAGAATGGTTACCTGGAGGAAAAGGGCAGAGGGTCATGCTTTTTCAATTTCAGTCAAGGGGAGGGTTTAGTATTTTATTTAAATCTAGTCCAGGGGAGGGTTTAGTATTTTATTTAAATCTAGTCCAGGGGAGGGTTTACTATTTTTTTTAAATCTAGTCCAGGGGAGGGTTATGTAATTTGTCATTGATTAAATGCTTTAGAATTAGTTGCTTATTAGGCTACATATTGATGTATGCCCAATGCCGCCCCTCATCTCTGATTCTCCATTGCACCTATAGGCTATCTAGTGTGGTCTCAATCAAAGGACCCATAGCCTATAGGCTACGAAGTGCATGCCCAGAGAAGCACAGAGCAAAGTTGTATTTCTAAGATTGGTGCTAGGATGGTTTAAATTAAACTAGGCTGCATTATACACTGCAATGGATATTCCAACCCTGAGCCCCAGCCTGCTCTGCTTTTGGTGATCAAAAACGTCTGTGTGAGCTGCTTAACCAATGGCTGTGCTGTGTAGGGCTACAATGTCAGTTCAGGAGGAGAGTGAAAGGTTTCTTCTGAAAATATATTTGATTAGGCCTAGACCCAAAAATGCACTATCATGCTATGTTCTGTTCAGTTTGAGAAAGAGAGCAGGAAGATGAGGAGGACCAGAGGTCAACTTTGATAGCTTGCTGCTACTATATTTGAATTTATTAAAAACAATATGTTTCTTGCCCATGATGTATTTTTCAGAGTTATTGACCTCACAATAAGCCAGATTCGAGTAACTTACATTGTTGTGCTGAAACTTGAAGCAGCAGCAGCCGCGGCACAATCAATTGGAAATGGACAGCTCATGGTGCTGAAAGTAGGCAAATTCGAGTAGGCATAATTCATTTAAAAACGGTCTTTACTAACAACAAGAGGGCTTTGTGTTGGAGCCTATTTCTTCCCATTTAAGAAATAAGAGGTACAACTACCTGTTTGACAGACGAAATTAGGCTATAGGCTGCTATAGCCATAGATTTTTGTCGGTCAATTCCTCCACCCACTCTTTAAATAGCCCTTCACTGACACAGACGTAGGCTGTTAAGTTAAAACCAATACTCAAATCGAGGGGGTATGAGAGGGTATGCCATAGGCCTAACTTTTATTGAAGAAAACGGCAAAAAGAACAGGCCTACCTCTTGTTAACTTAAGATTGAGAAGAAAATAAAAAACGGATACAATTATATAAAAGTGATCTATAACAGTGGTTTGGTCCGCAATGCTTCATGCTAGAAACAAGCTTTAAAATACCCGGGAAAGACGTCACTCCGATGCATATGATGATGTCATTGTTTAGTTTCTTTGACATTCAGAGGCCGACTTTGCTTGGGAAGTAATCTAATACTGTCACTATCAATGTATTAAGCTATTCACTTTTAGAAGATGTTTAAACCCAGACAGCTTTTAGGGAACCACTTGTGACCTTCTGTTGTTGGGTTAAGCCAAAAACGAAGAGTAGCCAGCAGTTAAAACTTAAACATTTCTACGTAGTTAGGTCCACTATGTCTGGGGTGGAAAGGTAGGCCTAACTTTTGAAAGTACAGTACCATGCTCAGATTCCTAATGACGTCTCAGATTTAATTATTTGCAAACAGGGACAATTTCGTTGCAAACAAGATACACTAATTTGGCATTAGAGAAATATGTTAAAATGAACTCTCTGTCCATTCTTAGCCTGTAATTCCTGTAATTAGTGTTGTATTAAAAAGCGATTCAGCTAATATGTACAATTATGAGATTTGCATAAAATCTATACAAAAGGCAATTTTTTTCCTCGGACTTGCAAATACGATGACAGATTCATGCAAAGCTTTTACTATAAAGGAGATCTTTCCAACCCTACTCCTGTCCACGGTGGTTTACGAACCCACAACCTTCAGGCCCGCAGCCCTGTGCGCTATCAACATTCCCAGGTTACCATTCAATGCTTCCAGGATGAAGAACAGCTAGACATGTTATCTGCTATCCACTTAGCGTTCAGGGAGAGTTTAGGTCAAATACATTTTGCTTAAGGGAGGGCAATCTATTTTCATTTCAGAGAGGTCCGATTTTCTCCATGTAACCCCTATTATAAGTAACGTTCACTCCCTAAGACATACAAACTCACAGGCTTTCGCTAATATGTTCAGTCTCCCCAAAAAGCTTGTTTTTTTTCATCTAACATCCATAATGTTTCGTATTTTCGTTATATCTCCAGCATGACAATATTTATACCCCAAAGTCCTATCTTTGGCGTATACACTCTCCCCAAGGGGTTCTATAGACACGCACATCAAAAGTTGAATTTCTATTTTGTGAGCCTTTTACAGTTTTTCTCAAGCATTTTTTGGAACGATGTTGATATTCAAATCAGAGACCACAAGACACAGATCTCTGTGGCCTTTTGCAAAACAGTAAATGCATTTAAAAAATGTAGATTAGTTGCCTTCCCAAAACATAAATACAGTCGTCAAAAGAACCTGACTGCCTGCAAAAAGATTAACGCAACCCTGAGTCCAAGCAGACAAGACAGAAAGTTAGTCTGTATTTTCAAAACCCAGTAGATCAATACATTCTCTTTGCAGTCACTAAAACGTGATGATCAAAATTGGAAATACAACTATCCAAAGGTGCAGAATAATGGGCAATCACTCTAATCTTAACTATATTCCACCAAACAACGTTATACACATCAAATGTTATTCCTGAAAAAAACATATATATTTTTTAAAGCATATTGTGTGCAGGATTCATTACACGTAATCTGTATCATCACAATCCGATTCCATGTATTTAATACACACGCTGGTTTGGCACAAAGAAACCCAATCCACAACAGAAATAAGACAAAAAAATTACAAGGGTTTGAGTGAGAGGTCTAACTGGTGTTTCCAAATGGCCACACACTTCTCCAAAGTGTGCACATTTCCTAAGTGCACTTATGACTCAAAGAACAGTCTTCAACTACGTTTTTTGTTGTTGCTTTTCTAGCTGTGCCGTTGAGGAACTAGAGCAAGCACACTTGGAGTTGTGCAGGCGACACTGCCGACTGACTGATCTACAAATCACCTTACACTACAAATAACTACTCATTATTATTTGTAGGTCAGTCAGTCAGAATAACAAATAATTAAAGAGCAGCAGTAAATAACAATAGCGAGGCTAAATACAGGGGGTGCCGGGAAAGAGTCAATGTGCCGGGGCACCGGCATCGAGGTGATGTGTAGATGTAGTTGTAGGTAGAGTTATTAAAGTGACAGGGCCTCTAGGCAAGTGCCCTGTGCGCTCGCTCGGTATTCGGCCATGATTACTACACATTTAGATAGCTGGTTAGATTCATTTACCAACCTAAAAATTGTTCGCTTACATTACTAATCGAATTCCTAAAAAAATATGTTTTTGTTGTTGTTGTTTTATTGTCAGCGGCCCACTAGAGGCTGCGGGCGTACGCGACTATGGCTAGCTGAATAGAATAGATTGCATTGATTACATTGAAGACGGCATCACTAGGCATACCATTTAGTATTACTCTTTGTACAGTACATAGACAGATGACCGCAAGTGTGTGATTGGTCCATCATAACAAAAGCGAGGTGGTGGATTAACAGATATGAAGCTGGCCACCTGCAGTAGACACTGAATGAACACTATTAGCATAGGTATTAGAATCATTTAGGATCTCTATGATGAACACGCCATATGTAGTAAGCTGTTTCCAAATGTGACCAAACACACTAACGAGCAAGCTAGATTGTGAAAGTACTTGAAGTACTGAGGGAAAACAGTCTTACTCTATTATTGCCAATGCTAGCCGTCTCTATTCTTTGTTGTAGGATCATGCATTCGTGATTCCGCTCCACCTCACATTTAGACGGCTGTGATTCCGGCATTTCTTGCATATTATCACACGAATATCTAATGTGACTTGAAGTTATATTCCTTAAATGGTAATGTATCCGTTTCCAAATGCAATAGTCGCGTATTTGCTGTCAACAACGGACGTTATCAAAACATTGAAAGTGAAAGCAAGCACGCTGTAAAAAATAATATGTCCGGTGTTTAAAGCGATAGTTTCCGGTATGACGTCACGTGCAATACTATATCAAAGAGTTTCTCAAATGTACTGTCTTTGACTGTATTCATTTTCTCTCTGCAATGGTGCTGTTTGTAGTATACATTCGTAGTATGATTATGTCTGGTACAATGTATATTTTGCAATATGAAACTGCTCAATGGCTTTTTTTAGACACTGCCAGGTACTAATTGATAACAATAATATGGAAACAAGTAGGACTCTATTCCTCAGTCCTCGAGACTTGCCAAATGTAAATAATGGAGATCCCCAGCAGTTGTATGCCATGAAATTCTTCACCTTAAAACCAGAAGACATACTGTACAACCCCAGTATGATTGGTATGTGATACAGTTGTAATAAGTCCTTTCACCCATTAATTTGACGTTGTCAATTCTAAGTTATGTTGTGGAGGACAGAACAGCATCTTGTGCACTAACCTGTGATGATGCTGTGTGCATAAGCTAGCTACTAGCTAAGGTTATCTAACATGCACTATTTTTGTGCCTGGCTGGTTACTGGTCAGTTGACAAAATGTGCTGCTGTTTAATATAAAAGCCCTTGTGTGTACACAAGTTGTATTAATCTTAACAAGATGTACTATCAGACTGAAAAACAGCTTCTATCTCAAGGCCATCAGACTGTTAAACAGCCACCACTAACATTTAGCGGCCGCTGCCAACATACTGACTCAACTCCAGCCACTTTAAAAATGGGAATTGATGGAAATTATGTAAAAATGTACCACTAGCCACTTTAAACAATGCCACTTAATATAATGTTTACATACCCTACATTACCCATCTCATATGTATACGTATATACTGTACTCTATATCATCTACTGCATCTTGCCATCTTTATGTAATACATGTATCACTAGCCACTTTAAACTATGCCACTTTATGTTTACATACCCTACATTACTCATCTCATATGTATATACTGTACTCTATACCATCTACTGCATCTTGCCTATGCCGTTCTGTACCATCACTCATTCATATATCTTTATGTACATATTCTTTATCCCTTTACACTTGTGTGTATAAGGTAGTAGTTGTGGAATTGTTAGGTTAGATTACTTGTTGGTTATTACTGCATTGTCGGAACTAGAAGCACAAGCATTTCGCTACACTCGCATTAACATCTGCTAACCATGTGTATGTGACAAATAAAATTTGATTTGATTTGATTTGATTTATCACCTGGTGGGTTATAATTTATAACCAACAGCTTCACTACAACTGCTCTACAGCATGCTCACGTGAACATGCAGTTCACACTGTAAACCCCAGGCGCCAGCCAGTGACAGATACAGTACATTGTAGCCAGATGGTCTGGCCTAGCTCTCAAGGATAGAGTACCACAGTAGTATAATACCCATAAAACCTAGCGGTCAAACAGGGAAATGGTTCCAATCGTTTTTCCACCATACATTTTTCCCATAGGGGATTTTAGAAACACATAAGGGCTGTGTTTCGAGGAGGTGTGACGTTTTGATAACACTGTAAATCTCTCTAGGACAAGATGACTTTTATCAATATATTCACCTATATTTACCCCCCCCCCCAAAATGTAATGCTAATTAGCTGCTGATGTGGCTATCATAAAGAACTACAAATGCCATGATGATCTGGACGAGACTGCCGAATCGAGGCAAAGGTAGAGTGGTTGCTCAACTAAAAGTTTTGCGATTATGTGGCGGGACTTGTGGCGGATAATTTGTGGTTTAGTACGGTACCCTGCGTCACTACTTCATTGCTCCAGACCATTGCAAGGGGGAGTTAGAGCACTGCTTTTGCTTTTGGATCCCAAGGCGCTACTGTGTCTCTAACTGACAATGAATGTGTCAGGTTGGTGGGTGTAGCTGGTGTATAAAGTCAGGTGCAGGAGAGCAGAGATGAGTGAAACAACGTACTTTACTCGACAGCACAAAGTAAACAATTTACAAAAAGAACGGTTGCCACAAAGCATGGGTGATGAACAGCACCCGGTACAAATCAGCCGGAACATACCGACCTGAACAAATAACAATCACACACAAAGACATGGGGGAAACAGAGGGTTAAATACATGACCAGTAATTGGGAAATGAAAACCAGGTGTGTGGGAAAACAAGACAAAACAAATGGAAAATGACAAATGGATCGGAGATGGCTAGTAGACCCGTGACGTCGACCGCCGAACACCACCCGAACAAGGAGAGGCATCAACTTCGGCCGAAGTCGTGACAGAATCGGCGACATAAACCAAATAGAAACGGATAATTGTGCACTTACTTACTAAAACTGTTGTTACACTAAGGTTTTTATTACAATTAGACTACAATTAGGGTGTGGAAATGTTAGGATTATTTTGCTCTTCTTGTAGTACTGTAGCCTACTCCCGACCAGTTACGTTGTACAGTGCCCGAGTGGCGCAGCTGCGTTGCTACAGATGCTGGTTCAATACCCGTGCCGGCCGCGACCAGGAGACCCATGAGGTGATGGTAGGCTTTTGGTTTCTCTCCCTCTAAAAACATAAATAAATCATTCTAAATAACAAACTTGCTTTATTTACAAATTAGTAACAATGTCTCACCCCATGTTCAAGAATGGCCTTTTTGTCGCTCACTTGAGGTTATTTGAAAACAAAATAATCTCCAAAATATCGTTATTTTTTAAACAAGCCATAGAAAGTTGGTTGCAATTTCAGTTTAATCCACCAGAAAAGACAGAACAAATAATACAACAAATATTGTAGTTAAACTGAAATATACTAATTGATAAAATGCCCCTTATATATTCATTTAGAATCCTCCAATCCTCTAAATGTAATTATTGACGAAGAGTCACATCATTGAAAAATATATTTCTTAATATACTGTAGGCCTACCGTAAGCGACATACCGTGAGTCTCACTAGTGTTGAGTAATGTGCTGTTAAAAGTGGTGTAGGTCTTATTTATTTTTAATGTGTATCAGCATTTGTGTGTTGGAGTCACTTAATTCATAATTGATCTACCGTTTGGTACCATCAGGGCGGTACCATTCTGCTCATCTGATGAAAGTGCACATAGATCAGATTCAAATTTCGAAGACCGAGATCGAGTCATTGAAGGAAGACCAGCAGAAAGAGAAACATTATCTGAGGGCAGAGATACGGGCGACAGCTGATGCATTGGTCCAGAGCCAGGCGGTATTGGCAGACAGTCACTCGTCATTGGCAGAGAGTCAGGCGGCATTGGCGGAGAGTCAGGCAGAGAATGATGCGTTGAAGAGGATGAGTAACGAGATGGAGTCACAATCCATGCCAGGCACACCTGTGAGCTCTGGAACTCCACCTCCGACAGGCAGAGTCAACATACCTGGCGGGTTCGTCAGGTCGTTAGTTCAGCCTGACATTTCCATTCCTCTTCTGACGTTATGCTGTTCTGCTATTCCAAGGATGTGTAACCGAAGAGAGATACCACGAGTGGTCACAGAATACCAACTGGGACGGATCCCGAGGCAAATGTGGCTTACCAGTGAACCTCTGGGTGTTCATCATTATTACAGTGTCTCAGAAGTTTCTGTCCATGACTGATCCAACCCGAAAAAGCATTAAAGACAGAGTTAATGAGTACTTGAGGTCACTGAGAAAGTCCGTACATGGCCTGCTCTCTCTTATGCAAGGAGTTAGGCACTTTAACATGTTTACTACAGTATTTACTGTATGCTATGTTTACTTGTCAGACTGCAAAGTAGCCAAATAAACAAATGCAGGCGGCTTCGATCTTCAAAATGCTTTAAATGCTTTATTATCCAAATGTTTAAAGTGCGTATGGGCGACCTCATGCTACCGCAAAATGGTGGATAAAGAATATACTGTACAGTACTGTATTTCTTCATCAGCATCTTTATGCTTTCATTAAAACTTCTTGTCACTATAGGGGGTGCTGTTTCAACTTCGACATTTATCGTTCCCAAATTAAACTGCCTCGTACTCAATTCTTGCTCGTACAATATGCATATTATTATTACTATTGGATAGAAAACAATCTCTAGTTTCTAAAACCGTTTGAATTATGTCTGTGGGTGAAACAGAACTCATTCTGCAGCGAAATTCATGACAGGAACTGCGAAGGTCTGAAAACGAGGCTCTGTTCTCAGATCAGTTTAAAGCTCTGTATGTATCCTATGGGTCGACATGAACTGCACGCGCCTTCCCCTGGATGTCAGTAACCAATGAGAATTGGAATGGAGTTTCTACGCAGATCTCAGACCTTATAAAGCCCCAAGGAACGGAGGGAGCTCTCTTTTCGACGTTCGTCATGATGCAAAGCAAGACCTCAGGATGGCATTTTGAAACGCTCAGTTATCGGCCTTAGATATATCCGTCTGTAATTTAATTCGATATAGGTGTTAGAAACATCATAACGAAGTTATTTTAAACCGAGTTATATCAGTTTATGCGAGTATATTGCGATTTTCGGAATTTCCTTAGTATTGCGTTTTGAACATTTGGGCATGTCTGCGCCACATAGCTATTGTTAGCTGCTAGTTCCAAAGTTGAAGAGGACGTTTTACAACCGAGCAACGATTCTTTTGGACAAAGGACAACTTGCCCAAGATTCTGATGGAAGCTCGTCCAAAAGTAAGAGCTATTTATGATGTTATTCCGTATTTATGTGGAAAAATGTAAAAGGATTTGTCCGCCATTAATTGCGGCACTAGTCTGGCTGTAACGCACACTGTATGTCTAGTAACGTTAATTTTAAAAATCTAACACAGCGGTTGCATTAATAACTAATGCATCTTTCATTTGCTGTCCAACCTGTATTTTTTAGTCAAGTTTACGATTATTTATCGATTAGATTAGGTGCCTCTCCAAGATGGCGCCGGCCAGAATGCATGAAATGTTGCTACTGATCACATTGTATAACCACGATTTGTGCTGCTAAATATGCACATTTTCGAACAAAACCTATATGCATTGTGTAATATGACGTTACAGGACTGTCATCTGATGAAGTTTATCAAGGTTAGTCAAATTATATATCTTTTGCTGGATTGTTACGATCGCTAACATTTGCTGCTGGTAAATGCGGTTGTGTTTCTGGCTATTGTGGTAAGCTAATATAATGCTATATTGTGTTTTCGCTGTAAAACACTTAAAAAATCTGACATATTGGCTGGATTCACAAGATGTTGCGCTTTCATTTGCTGTACGCTGTGTATTTTTCAGAAATGTTTTATGATGAGTAATTAGGTATTTGACGTTGGTCTTTGTAATTATTCTGCCTGCATCGACGCTATTTCAGATTGCAGCTGCAATGTAGAACTGTGATTTATACCTGAAATATGCACATTTTTCTAACAAAACATATGCTATACAATAAATATGTTATCAGACTGTCATCTGATGAAGTTTTTTCTTGGTTAGTGGCTATTTATATTTTTATTTGGTCGAATTAGTGATGGCTACCTATGCAGGAAAAAAATGGTGGAGAAAAAAAAGTTGTGTCTTTTGCTATGGTGGTTAGCTAATAGAAATACATATTGTGTCTTCCCTGTAAAACATTTAAAAAATCAGAAATGATGGCAGGATTCACAAGATCTGTATCTTTCATCTGGTGTCTTGGACTTGTGATTTCATGAACATTTGATTATATGATATCCCTGTAGCTTTAGGCTAGGCTATGCTAGTCTGCTTTTTTGATGGGGGGGGATCCCGGATCCGGGTTTGTGACCCGTTAGAGGTTAATAAATATCACAGAATGACAGAAATAATGGAACAAAGTAGGCTAATGAAGGTAAAAAAAATTTTGCCTACTGGAAAATAATCTTTCAATATTAATGGAAGAGAGAGCATTCAGAGGTCAAGACAGAGCTGCTCTGAGACAAGCATGGGGACTGGTCTTGATAAAACAACAATATTTTTATTTTCACTGAATCTCCGTTTGGGTATTGGTTAGACTACAATTAGGGCGTGGAAATATTATGCTCTTCCATCCTAATGGAGACCCTTGAGGGTTTTGTTTTTTGTTTTTCTTGGTATAGAAACACCATAATATTAATCAAATTAATTAAGCTACATTTCTTAAAATCAACCTCATATACTATGTTCTTACAAAAAAAGGTTTTAAAGTCTCTAGTACAGCCAATATTGAAGGCTATCGAACTCTTCTCAAAGATGCCCTCTGGTGGTCACACTAGCACTAACTAGCATTAATGGTAACAAAGGCTGACAATTAAATAACGTGCCATAGAATTCTGGAATTCTTTTAAAGGAAGAACCACTGTAAGAATCTCTGGATTCTTACCTAAATGTAGTAATAAATAAATTGGCTACATGTCTTTAAATGGACAATTCTTTGAGCTGTCTTGTGCACGTTTTAAATTGACACAATACCTGCTAGCAAAGGTATCAGCTAGAGATGAAGTGCAGGAGCTTGAAGGGGTTTTTAGTTTTGCATGATGTCTACTTTGATGCTAATTAGCATTTTCGAATCTGAGAGTAAATAGAGCCGAATATACTGATAAAAGTCACCTTGTCTGAGAGAGATTTACGTGGTTATCAAAATGTCACACCAGGGTAAGCCTACATGAAACACAGACCTTAATTTAAGTGTTTCTAAAATCCCCTATGGGGAAAATGAATGGTGGAAAAACGATCAGAACCATTTCCCTGTTTGCTCACTAGGTTTTTTGGTTATTATAACAACTCCACTGTGGGGCTCTATACCCAGTTTACAGCCGGCCCCTCTTAGGTTCTCAACTGATGGTACTGTTCACAGCTGGCTCCCTCATGAACTACAATTCCGACACTCAGTTTAATCCCAACGCTCCTTCTAAACGCAAATATGCTTATTCTCCGTTTACATGGTGACGTATTTCATTACGCCATACGCCATCTTCACGGAGTGTTGCACACAATATGGAGGAGAGCCTGTCTCTCGTCAGAGATTGCATTCATTTTGGGAGATTGCAAAATATGACCTTTTCAATCAAGACAGGATAAAAATATTGCTTCAAGGTGATAATAAAAACATGTTTTGTGTTACTTTTTCCTCATCGTGTTTCACTAACTTTATAGCAAGTCAAGCTAGCTTGCACTGCAGAGCAGCTAGCTAGCTAGCTAGCTAAAAGCTAGGCTAGGTCGGAGTTTCAAGTTCCAGTTTCACGTTTTAATGTCACATGCACAAGTACAGTGAATTGCAAACTCAAAACCCAACAATGCAAAAGTCAATAACAATGTAATACTAGAAAACAATACATGAGAAATAAGAATAAATATTAAGAACACAATCAGTAAGTAAGTAAACATACTATACTGAGTCAGTTCCAATACCATATTTACAATGTGCAGGGATACTGGAGTGATGGAGGTAGATAGGGGTAAGTTGACTAGGCAACAGCATATAAGATGAACAGAGTAGCAGCAGCTTGCATGTAAGTGGGTGTGCGTGTGTAGAGTCAGTATAAATGTATGTGCATATTATATGTGAGTGAGTGTTTAGGGCCTGTGAGTGTGCAGAGAGTCAAAGAAGATAAATGGTTAACTCAGATAGTACGTGTAGCTATTTTGTTAGCTATTTATCAGTCTTATTGCTTGGGGATAGAAGCTGTTCAATAGCCTGTTGGTGTCAGACTTGTTGCACCAGTAGTTGTGCAGAAGCAGAGAGAATAGTCTTGGGTGGTTAGAGTCTTTAACATCTTTCCGAGGCTTCCTTCCTCGCTGCCTGATATAGATGTCCTGGATGGCAGGGAGCTCGGCCCCAGTGATGTACTGGGCTGTCCGCACCACTCTCTGTAGCGCCATGCGATCGAGGGCAGTGCTATTGCCATACCAGGCAGTGATGCAGCCAATCAAGATGATCTCAATGGTACAGCTGTAGAACCTTTTGAGGATTTGAGGGCCCATGCCAAACTTTTTTAACTTCCTGAGGGAGAAGAGGCGCTGTCGTGCCTTCTTCACAACTGTGTGCGTGTATTTGGACCATTTTAAGTCTTTAGTGATTTGGACACCGAGGAACTGGAAGCTCTCGACCTGCTCCACTGCAGCCCCGTCGAGGTTGATGTGCTCGCACTCCATTTCCTGTAGTCCAAGAAAAGCTCCTTGGTCTTACTGACATTGAGGGAGAGGTTGTTACTCTGGCACCACTCTGCCAGGTCACTGACCTCCTCCCTGTAGGCTGACTCATCGTCGCCGGTGATCAGGCCTACCACCATCGTGTCTTCAGCAAACTTAATGATGGTGTTGGAGTCGTGCGTGGCCACACAGTTGTGGGTGAACAGGGAGTACAGGAGGGGACTAAGCACACACCCCTGTGAGGCCCCTGTTTTGAGGGTCAGGGTGGCAGAGGTGATGTTGCCTACCCTCACCACCTTGGGTCGGCCCGTCATAAGTCCAGGATCCAGTTGCAGAGGGAGGTGTTCAGACCCAGTGTCCTGAGCTTGGTGACGAGCTTGGACGGAACAATGGTGTTGAACGCTGAGCTGTAGTCAATAAACAGCATTTTCACATAGGTATTCCTCTTATCTAGGTGGGTGAGGGCAGTGTGGAGAGCAATTGAGATTGCATCGTCTATGGATCTGTTGGGGCGGTATGCAAATTGGAGTGGATCTAGGGTGTCTGGGACGGTGGAGTTAATGTGTGCCATAACCAGCCTCTCAAAGCACTCCATGATTACAGAAGTGAGTGCTACAGGGCGGTACTCATTGTGGCATGAACAGTGGTGACCCGTCATTCAGGGCAGGTGGGGCAAACAATATATAAAAATAATGCTCTCTTTTGTGCTTTCTTGAGTAAGGCAGCTCCAAAATGCAGGTGTTTCAGCCTAGCTCAATGCTTTCTGTGGTGGGGCAGTCAGCAGAAAATACGGAGCATAGGGGTTGGTAATATTCTCTAGTTACGCTGTGATTGTCTCAGTGTTCTGTCACTCATAGGGACACTATGTCACCGCAAACTCTACGGGGAGAGCTCGAAAATTCAAGCCCCTTCGGTGTTGCCATAGATTTACAATAGAAGTGCCCATCCAAGAAGGCTCAAGGTCATTGGCCACAGATAAAATGTCAAATCTACCGTAGCTTTGATTGGACTGATCTTGTCAACATGATACTTTCAAAATTTTAGCTAGCAAGCTAGACAAGTGGTCATCATGAGTCAAGTCGACAATCTACTGGCAAATCCTTTTCAATCCTTGCCGTGTGAAGAGAAGTTATAGATAAAACGTATCGGTGCTCATCGGCCATTAGACATAAACATTACACAACAAGTTGGAGTAGTTTGGAAGGAATCAGTGGCCAACTGCAAGCTTTGCAAAGCAATCATTAGTCTGCTATTCAGTGGAATGGGTGTGTGGTCCAAGTCTGGATTTAAGGGTCTCTTTTCCAAGCTTAAAGGGATACATTCACATGCAACACAATGGACCAGAAAAGGTAGACTGTCAATCCAGCATGACTTCTGCCATGTTCAAAACAACTGGAAACTCGGAACTGGGAAATCTCAGACTTCAGTGAGTTGAAGTCAACAGGGAACTCCGACAGGGAAAATACGTTTAGAACGGTCGTCCAAGTCTGGAACTCGGGCCTCTTTCTAGAGCTCCTACCTGAAGATCATTGACGTCGTGATTCAACATGTTTTTTCCCCCCAAGATCCTAGTTGTCTTGAAAGCACCATAAATTCAGAGAATGCCAGACTTTGATGACAAAATTTGCCCACTAGAAGGACCACAGCGCCATCTTCCTTTTCAAGTGAGCACAGCACAACAAGGTGAGTCCAAAAATGTCTTGTATGCTACTGCATAAATGATGTAATATGCCAGGGAGATATGTAAACTGTAGCTAAGAAAGCAATACTATGTGTATGTCGTGTAGTAAGCTCTTAGCTGTTGATGGTGCAAATGTAGCATATATCCTGGTTTAGAGAAATGTCATCATCGAATATTGCAAGAGCTTTCATTGTCTGCTTATATGCCCCTTTTATTTATCCTACAGTTCTGACTTGGTGTACAGGGAGAATACTGTAAGAACGGCCCATGTTCTGAATTCTGTCGCTGTACATTTCAAAAGTGCTGAACAAATAGTTACATTGATTCCATCCGTCCTAGCTCGCTAATTGTCTTAATCGAAATTACGGATTGCCTCTTATCCTCTCATCGTTACCTTATGCCATAGTTTGTACGTCTCAATTGTCATTAGAAACCACATTTGTTTAAGCAAGTCAGACATATCAGCTATGTTTTTTAAAAAGGCTGTAAATGAGGCTGATTTAACTGTTTTGCTGCCAGACAAGGTTCTGCTGATAGCCAGGTGTAACAGTGGTAAGGATTCACTCCATGGTGCTGAAAGGAAAGCTCTGTTGTTGGGACAGCTTTATGTAGGCCCTAACTGTTTGTGGGCACCGTTTGTCACCGTTATAGTGCAATTAATGTATTGTTTAGTGTTGTGTTGTGTAGTGGCTTTGCCTGCATGCATAACATTTTTTTTTATTATTGTTTGCCCCACCATGATTTACATGCTAAAATCCCCACTGGGAATGAAGCCTTAGAGTTATTGGTAACAGGAATGATGGTGTGCCCATCCAAGAAGGCTCAAGGTCATTGGCCACAGATAAAATGTCAAATCTACCGTAGCTTTGATTGGACTGATCTTGTCAACATGATACTTTCAAAATTTTAGCTAGCAAGCTAGACAAGTGGTCATCATGAGTCAAGTCGACAATCTACTGGCAAATCCTTTTCAATCCTTGCCGTGTGAAGAGAAGTTATAGATAAAACGTATCGGTGCTCATCGGCCATTAGACATAAACATTACACAACAAGTTGGAGTAGTTTGGAAGGAATCAGTGGCCAACTGCAAGCTTTGCAAAGCAATCATTAGTCTGCTATTCAGTGGAATGGGTGTGTGGTCCAAGTCTGGATTTAAGGGTCTCTTTTCCAAGCTTAAAGGGATACATTCACATGCAACACAATGGGCCAGAAAAGGTAGACTGTCAATCCAGCATGACTTCTGCCATGTTCAAAACAACTGGAAACTCGGAACTGGGAAATCTCAGACTTCAGTGAGTTGAAGTCAACAGGGAACTCCGACAGGGAAAATACGTTTAGAACGGTCGTCCAAGTCTGGAACTCGGGCCTCTTTCTAGAGCTCCTACCTGAAGATCATTGACGTCGTGATTCAACATGTTTTTTCCCCCCAAGATCCTAGTTGTCTTGAAAGCACCATAAATTCAGAGAATGCCAGACTTTGATGACAAAATTTGCCCACTAGAAGGACCACAGCGCCATCTTCCTTTTCAAGTGAGCACAGCACAACAAGGTGAGTCCAAAAATGTCTTGTATGCTACTGCATAAATGATGTAATATGCCAGGGAGATATGTAAACTGTAGCTAAGAAAGCAATACTATGTGTATGTCGTGTAGTAAGCTCTTAGCTGTTGATGGTGCAAATGTAGCATATATCCTGGTTTAGAGAAATGTCATCATCGAATATTGCAAGAGCTTTCATTGTCTGCTTATATGCCCCTTTTATTTATCCTACAGTTCTGACTTGGTGTACAGGGAGAATACTGTAAGAACGGCCCATGTTCTGAATTCTGTCGCTGTACATTTCAAAAGTGCTGAACAAATAGTTACATTGATTCCATCCGTCCTAGCTCGCTAATTGTCTTAATCGAAATTACGGATTGCCTCTTATCCTCTCATCGTTACCTTATGCCATAGTTTGTACGTCTCAATTGTCATTAGAAACCACATTTGTTTAAGCAAGTCAGACATATCAGCTATGTTTTTTAAAAAGGCTGTAAATGAGGCTGATTTAACTGTTTTGCTGCCAGACAAGGTTCTGCTGATAGCCAGGTGTAACAGTGGTAAGGATTCACTCCATGGTGCTGAAAGGAAAGCTCTGTTGTTGGGACAGCTTTATGTAGGCCCTAACTGTTTGTGGGCACCGTTTGTCACCGTTATAGTGCAATTAATGTATTGTTTAGTGTTGTGTTGTGTAGTGGCTTTGCCTGCATGCATAACATTTTTTTTTATTATTGTTTGCCCCACCATGATTTACATGCTAAAATCCCCACTGGGAATGAAGCCTTAGAGTTATTGGTAACA